>NW_007248392.1:59873-269158 GCF_000164805.1 Carlito syrichta
CCACATTTTTTAATTCAGTCCTCTTTTGATGGACATCGTGGTTGGTTCCAGGTTCTTGCTATTGTGAACAATGCTGCAATAAACATTCGCGTGCAGGTATCTTTTCTATAGAGTGATTTGAATTCTTCAGGGTATATGCCCAGTAAGGGGATTGCAGGATCATATGGGAGGTTGATGTTTAGAGCTTTTAGGAATCACCACACTGCTTTCCACAGAGGTTGCACTAGTTTACACTCCCACCAACAGTGTAGAAGTGTTCCCTTTTCGCCACATCCTCTCCAACAACTATTATTTTCTGAGTTTTTGATAATTGCCATTCTTACTGGAGTTAGGTGGTATCTCAGTGTGGTTTTGACTTGCATCTCCCTGATGATTAGTGAGGTTGAACATTTCTACATGTGTCTGTTGGCTGCTCGGATGTCTTCCTTTGTGAAGTGTCTGTTCATATCTTTTGCCCACTTTATAATGGGATTGTTTGTTTTTTTCTTTTCAGTACGTTTGAGTTCCTTGTAAATCCAGGATGTTAAGCCTTTGTCAGACCTGGAGTTGGCAAATACTTTTTCCCAGTCTGTAGGCTGTCTTCCTGCTCTCTTGATGGTTTCTTTGGTTTTGCAGAAGCTTGTCAGTTTAATGAGGTCCCACTTGTCTATCTTATCCCTTATGGACTGTGGGTTTTGAGTTTTGTTCAGGAATTGGATGCCAGTTCCAATTTCCATGAGGGTATGTTCTTCATTTTCTAAGGTTCTTATGGTTTGAGGTTTTATATTTAGGTCCCTGATCCATTTGGAGTTAATTTTTGTATATGGGGATAGATAGGAGTCCTGTTTCAATCTTCTGCATGTGGTCAGTCAGTTTTTCCAGCACCATTTAGTGAATAGGTTCTTCTCTCCCCAGTGGTAGGTGGTGGAGGCTTTGTTGAAGATGAGTGGCAAGAAATAAATTTAATAGGTGTATTTTTCTAAGAAAATTAAAGTATGTTTTGGTTAGAGTGGATAGATATATATCATTAAATACCAACTTTACAGAATCTACACATATTACTAATAAATAGGAGGGAAAATTATGACCATTATACAACATATATACTTGGCTGTTCAATGGAAGGAATCAATTCCAATTTATCACTGGCACTTTTTTTTGAAGTTTCATTCAAAAATCTTTACTTTTTCTAAGTATTCAGTTAGTGGTACAAGGCAATCTTTATCAATATAAACATGAATTTATATAACTAGAGGGGTTTCCTTTTGGAAAAAACAATTATCTACTACCTACATGTAGCAAGGATATATAAAATATAAAAAACAATAACTAAATAGACATTGTTGTTCTTGAAAATATAACAATTTATCTGTGGATTACAAACATAAAAGAAATAAATAACATTAAACCAATTTAATGCAATAAACTTGCTATAGTGGGAATAGAAAGCAAGGAGTCATGGCCAAAAATGAGGCTACATTGGTGTAAAGAGAAATGCAAATGTTAACTTTAGATGGCAAACTAGAGAAAATTTTATTGATAGGAGACAGGAGTGAGAATGGAGTTTTGATACTCACTCAATAAGCTCATTTTTATTTTTATTTTTACCTTTGAAAGCAATTTTAAATTCAAGGAGTATATGTGCAGGTTTTGTTACACAGGTTCCTTGTGGGATGTTGAGGTTTGGGCTTCTAATATGTCTGTCACCCAAATGGTGGGCATGGTACCCATTAGGTAGTTTTTCAAGCCTTGCCCCCTTCCTTCCCTCTCCCCAGTGTCTATTGTTCCCACCTTTATGTTGGTGTGTACCCAGTGTTTCACTCCCACTTATGCATAATAAGTGAAAACATGAGACATTTGGTTTTCTATATTCATTCACTTAGATGACCTCAAGCTGCAACCATGTTGTTGCAAAGAATTCAACTTATTCTTTTCTATGACTATGTGTATCTATGGTATATATGTATCACATTTTTTGGGGGGGTCCAGTCCACTGTTGACGGCCACTTTGTTTCCATGTTTTTGCTGTTGTGAATAGTACTGCAATAAACATGCAAGTAAAGGCATCTCTTTGGTAGAAGAATTTATGTTCTTTTGGGTATATACTGATTAGTGGAATTCCTAAGTCTATTTTTAGTTCTTTGAGAAATCTCCAAATTACTTTCTACAGAGGTTAAACTGACTTGCATTCTCACCAACGCTAAGTGTTCCTTTTTATCCACAGCCTCGATAACATCTGTTGTTTTTGACTTATTAACAATATTCATTCTGACTGCTGTGAGATGGTATCTCCTTGTAGTTTTGGTTTGCCTTTCTCTGATGATTAGTGACATAGAGCATTTTTATGTGCTTACCTTCTATTATTGTTGCTATATGCTTACTGAGATTTCAATTTCACTTAAAACTTTTCACCCAAGAGACAGAAAAAAATTCACCCTCATTACTAGAAATTAGACAAAACCACCTACATTCACTGCCTCCCTGATTATTTCTCCAAACTTTCAGTCATTCATGAAAAGAGTAATTTTTAACTGTTAATAAAAGGCATAGTTTTGGTTGGGCTCAGTGGCTCAGCCTGTAACTCTAGCACTTTGGAAGGCCGAAGTGAGTGATTTGTCTGAGCCTGTAGGTTTGAGACCAGCCCAGGCAATTTGGCAAGACCTTGCAATTACTCGAGCTAGTAGCATGCACCTGTAGCTCCAGCTACTTGGAAGGCTGAAGTGGAAGGATCGCCAGAGCTCAGCCTAGCCGTGAGTGCCACTGCAATCGAGCCTGGGTGACAGAGTGAGACTCCCACTAAAAATAAAAATAAAATAAATAAAAGGCATAGTTTTGAATTCAGAGTCCAGAATAACAGGTAGAAGCACTGACAAAATGAATAAAAAGTGTGGAGTGGGTGATAGGAGAAAGGGGAGAGGGAAAAATTGAGAGAAAACTTTCAACCTAGAATTTAAAAATCCGCATAATGCAGGAATGAACCTAATAATAAAATGCAGAGTCAGCAAACTCAATTAAACAGTATCTGGTCTTATATAAAATTCATTTTAGGTAACAATCTGGAAGGATTTTAAACTATTATATTGCAAATGTTTGAAGAGCTAAAAGGAGCCAATTATAGAACAGAAAAGAAATGACCCTGAAATTAAAAATGTAATATATGGAAAGAAGTGTGGCCTCAAAAGAATGAGAATGGATGAATTTACCTATGATGCATTAAAGTTAAGACAGAAGGTAATGAAATTGTGAATGGACAGTCAATAGATATGGATAAAAGATTTTAGACTTCCATGATGTTTGTGCTGTTTTCTTTCTTCTGCAATAGCAACAATGCTGATTAGAACATTTTTATGCACATCTTGCTGCAGACCTGTGTGAGAGTTTCCCAAGGATTTATATCCAGAAGTAAAATTGATGTGCTGTTAAAATTTGCATATTTTAAATTTGTAATATGTATATAAATTGCTTTTAAAATGTATATACCAAATTTATTTTCTCACAACGAAAGGAAACTTCTCTATGCTTTAATAAAAATGGGTAACATAAGGGTCTTTTCCTATCTTTAGCAATTGGTTGGGTTTAAGTTTAATTTCATGACTTTATTTTGCACTGCTTATGTATTAACTACTGATGAGGATGTGTCATGAACAAATAATTATTATTGCAATTCTGTGTGCTTAAGGTACAAATTATAAATACATAAGTCACTTTTTAAATACAAAAATATATAAAAGAACCAGATAAATTTGATTATAAGGAAGGAAATAAATAAATAGAAGTAAATACACAATAAAGAAATAAAGGCACAATAAAGCAATTAACAAAAGCAAGATCTTATTCACTTAAAAAATAAAATTAATAAACACTAGAGAGACTGATAATTTAAAAGGAAGAGAAAGAGACAAATAATATTATAAACACAATAGTAAAAAAGTAAAGATTTAAAAATTATTTGTAAATATTTTGAGCACATTTATGTAAATTAACTTGAAATGAAGCTCACTAGGCCAAAGCTATCTTTAAGCATTCTTCCACAGAACAGCTAATCACTCTTTCAAATTCTTTCAAAAAAGAAATCTATCATTTTGCAAAACTTTTATGAACGTTATTATACAATTTTACTTATAAAAGTCCAAAGACAAAACTGTAAACAAATCTTCCTGTAAATATAATTTAATATTATTATAATATATTAGCCAGTTGAACTTATCAGTACTTAAAAATAAAACATATTTTGTTTCAGAAAGTTTTTTGTTCTGTTCTTTTTTCCAGCAATTCACAAAGAATCAACTTCAGGTAATCTATTACTATAGTAAATATATTGCAAAAAGATAAATTATTTTCAATATTTATGCAAAATTTGTTTAAAAAAATTCATTTAAGATAAAAATCTAAACTACAGATTTTAATTTATAGAATATATTTTTCTTAACCTGTTAAAGAAGAAACCTTTGTAGCAAACATTATATATAAAACTCTTAACAGTCTTATTATAGTAACAAGAACGAAATAGTAGGAGCAATTGATTTTATTCAACACAAAACTGGCTTACATTCAATACAAAATGGTAAAAACAAAACTAAAAAACAAAAAATTGAAAAGTAAAAGATACACTTTCTATAATAAAATGAGTAATTATAAAAATAGCAAGATAATTTTGTAATCAACATTAAAGTTGGTAAGGAAAAATATTTTACAAATATTACTCTGCAATGTATCAGTATAAAAGTATTTGGAATTTAAACTACAAATCAATATAATTTATGTATACTAGTAATTAAAAATTTTTAAAAACTGAGACATTTTAAAATTATCATCAAATAAATAGGGTGTGTCTTAAGTTTAAGCCTTATAGTTATATTCAATTTCTACCTCTAAGTTGGAAGAATTACCTTGCAACTTATCAATTGCCAAACACACCTTAAATATACAGATGGAAAAGTATAGGTTAAAGAAAATCATGTCTATTTCTTTTAGAAACTGTTTTCTAAAGAGGTTGCAATAGTTTTCATTCCCACCAGCAGTGTAGAAGCGTTCCTTTTTCTCCGCATCCTCACCAGCATCTGTTGTTTTATTAATGATAGCCATTCTTACTGAGGTTAGGTGGTATCTCGATGTGGTTTTGATTTGCAATCTTCTCATGATTAGTGAGATTGAGCACGTTTTCATGTGACTGTTGGCTACCCGTATATCTTCTTTTGAGAAGTGTCTATTCATGTCTTTTGCCCACATTTTAATGGGGCTGTTTATTTTTTGCCTTTCGTCACGTTTGCATTCCTTATAGATCCTGGCTGTTAGACCTTTGTCAGATATACAGTTGGCAAATAGTTTTTCCCATTCTGTGGGCTGTCTCCTCACTCTCTTGATGGTTTCTTTGACTTTGCAGAATCTTTTTCAGTTTGATGATGTCCCACTTGTGTATCTTATGGCATGGACACTTGGGGTTTTGATCAGGAATTGGTTGCCAGTCCCAATTTCCATAAGGTTGTCTCCTGCATTACCTAAGGTTCTTGTAGTTTGAGGTATTTATTACATATAGGTCTTTGAACCATTTAGATCCAGCAATCCCCCTATCGGGAATATACCCAAAGGAACTCAGAACATTCTACAAAAAAAAAAAAAAAATACCTGCACATGCATGTTTATTGCAGCACTGTTCACATAGCAAAAACACAGAACCCACTGTGCTGTCCATTGAAACTGTACTGTATACAAATAATGTGGTACATATACACAATGGAATATTACACAGTCATAAAGAAGGAGAAACATATGGATGCTACAGCAACTTAGATGGATTTAGAGTCTATAATACTCAGTGATCTATCACAGAAACAAAGAACAGAGTACCACATAATCTCACTTACAAGAAGACCCTGGACATTTACCATAGTACTATAAGAAAGGGATTAGTAGTAGTAAGATACTGTGGGGATGGGTTGGGGGGTGGACAAAGCATCAATAAGGGTACCTGATCTCAAACCAGGCAAAGTGGGAACCAAAGGGGAGGCCCAAACTTTACCTGTATGATGACCACTTGTATACCCAATCTTGAATTGTACCTCACATCTTTAAAATTTTTTATAAAGGGAAGAAAAGAAAATCGTGACCAAAAATAATTAATTTAAATTAATATTAGACACATTAAGCAGTAAGGTAAAAAATTTTACTACTAATAATGAACTTCACTTTAAAACAATAAATGATTCCATCCACCAGAAGATAAACATAATTAAAATGTATATGCACATAATAATGATTCAAAAATAGAAAAAACAAAAACTGACACAGTTAAAACCAAAAAGAACCAGACAATTAGTCATCAAAATAGAAGGTTTCTACACACATTTTTCAATAGTTGATAGGGATAAAATATCAGTAAGACTAGAAACAATCTATAGACTCAGGAAGCATCTCTTATACAAAAATACATCACCTGAAAAATGACAGAATGCATATCCTTTTTATGTTATTATGGAATACTCATATAATTTGGCATGATGTAAGCCTCGATAAATGAAAGTAATAAAGAATAATTGAAAGTATACATGCCTACTATAGTAAACTAAAAACCAATTTTTAAAAAGATAATGATTCTTATCTTTCTGGAAATTGACAACTATATTTGTAACTATTCTATAGATAAAGGAGAACTCACAACTGAACTGAGAAAATACTTTTAGTTGAATGATATAATATATGCAAACTTCAAGATTCAACTAAAATAGTTTCTGAAGGAAAATTAAATAGTTTTAAAAGCACTTGTCAGAAATAAAGAAAAGCTGTAACTCAAATGTCTTTCTTGATTTCTTTTTCAGGTAGTTGGCAATTGGTATGGAGAAATGCTACTGATTTTTGTATATTTATTTTTTTCTGCAACTTTCCTAAATTCATGTATTACTTCTAAATGTTTTTTATTGGAGATTTAGTGTTATCTATCCATCTATCTCTCCATCTATCTGCCTATCTATTTAACCATATAGTCTGCACAGGAAGACAATATGACTTTCTCCTTGTAAGTTTAGGCGTTCTTTATTTTGTTACTTTGCCTAACTGCTTTGGCTAGGACTTCCAGTACCATGTTAAGTACAAGTGGTGAATGTGAGCATCTTTGTCTTGTTCTAGGTCTTACAGAAAACACTTTCAACTTTCCTTATTCAGTCTGATGTTAGCTGTGGGTTTCTCATATAGCCTCTATGATGTTGAACTGTGTTTCTTCTATATGCAGTTTATTGAGGGTTTTTACCATCAAAGGATGTTGAATTTCATCAAATGCTTTTTCAGCATTTATTGAAATTATCATATGTGGGATACTGATAAAAATGAGCTATGACAAGTGTAAAAATAAGAAATAAATATCAAGAATAGTATTAAGCAAAAAAAATGGTCAATATATATGATTCCACTCTAATTAAGTCTATTAAGTGGTAAAATTAAACTAAACTGAAATAAAAATTAGGAAATATTTGCTTTAAGGCTTGAGGAAAATTGACTAGAAATCAATTTGAGGGAAATTTTCAGGTGAAGTTTTATAAGTAACCTATATCTTCTTTTGGTAGGTGTTGCATTGGTATAATCAATTACCATACATTAGACAACAGAACATTTTTGAATTATGTTTGTTATATCATGAAATAAAATAAAATAGAAGTCACTATGTCTAGTATAATTTTCCCCTAAAATCTATTTCTCAAAATGTGGCAAATGAAATGAATTATTTTATCCTTTGTATTCCATGTTTTGGTCGGTGTCATAAAATATACCCTAGTAATCTGTATCAACCAGGGAATTTTCCTGGATATCCTTTCCCATATACTTCACCTTTATATGTGTTCAATTTATATTGACTTTTTTTCATATATTCTGTATGGATCTTTTGCTTATTCTTACAATTGCTATCTTAGTTCAAATATTTACTATTTCTGTCTGGACAACTGTTTTTCTGAATAGTGTCTCCTTTCGTAATATCTCTATTCCAACTTCAAATCTGCTGTCAAAAATTTTTATCTAAAATATGACTTTTTTAATGCCAACATGACTTTATTTTAGAGTTATGGGGTACAAGTGAGGACTTACAACATACGTAAGTTGCATACAGGTGAAGTTAAGACTTCTAGCTGGCCCTCTCTCTCCCTAATAGTGGACCAGGTACCCAGTGTGTTGCCATGCACCCCCTCCCTTCCCAAGTAGTGTTCAGCATCTGCCAATCCCACCCTTGTGCTCATGTGACCAGTGATCAGGACCTGCTTATGAGGGAGAAAATGTGGTATTCAGTTCTTTGTTCCTATGGTAGTTCACTTAGTATGATGGTCTCCAGTTGCATCCATGTTACCGCAAAGGCAATTTTGTTCTTTATGGCTGTCTGATATTTTAATGTATATGTATCACATTTTCTCTATCCAGTGCACTTTCAATGGGAATCTGGGTTGGTTACATGATTTTTGCTATTGTAAATAGTGCTACCATGAACATACATGTTTAGGTATCTTTTTTGGTAGAGCAATTTATGTTCCTTTGAGCATTTACCCAGGAGAGGGATTACTGAATCATATAGAAGCTCAATTTTTAGTTATTTGAGAAATCACTAGATTGTTTTCCACAAAGGTTGAACTAACATTCTCAGCAAGAGTGTAGAAGTGTTTCCTTTTCTCCACAACCATACTGGCACCTGTTGTTTTTATGACTTTTTAATGATAACCATCCTTACTGGTGTTAGATGGTATCACATTGTAGGTTTGCCTTGCATTTCTCTGATAATTAATGAGACTGAGCATTTTTTCATTTGTTCGTTGGATGCTTGTATGTCATTCTTTGAGAAATGTCTGTTAATGTCCTTTGCCCACATTTTAATGGGGTTATTTGGATTTGTTTTTCCTTTCAGTTTGTTTGAGTTCCTTGAAGATCCTGAATGTTAGGTCTTTGTCAGATGCATAGCTTGCAAGTATTTTCCCAATCCCATGAGTAGTCTCTTTACTCTCTTGATTTTTTTGTTTTGTTTTGTTCATTTGTTTGTTTTTGTTGTACATAATTTTTCACTTTGATAATATTCCACCTGTCAGTCTTAGCTATTGGTAAACAGGGAAAGGGTTAAATTTTATTGCAAGGCTACAGGAACCAAGACAGGATGGTATTTATACAGGAATAGCTACTTAGACCAATGAAAAAGGACAGAAAATCTGGAAATAAAATCACGGTCCCTCGACCAACTCATCTTTGATAAAGCCAAAAACAAATATTGGAGAAAGAAAACCGTGTTTAGAAAATGTTGCTGGGAAAACTGGCTAGCCATATGCAGAAGAATGAAACTGGACCCCTAACTATCACTATGTTCAAAAAATTAAATCAAATGTATCAAAAACTTAAATGTAAAGCCTCAAACTATGAGAATTTTAGAAGAAATTGAGGGAACACCCTCCTGGACATTGGAGTAGGAAATGAATTCTAGTCCTAAAATAAAAATCTTGTCAGGTAACTTTATGCCTGCCTAAAGAAGAAAAATATAACCACCCAGCGTTTTATAACTCTTATTCATATTTCTCATATATAACTATTTTTTCATCCTTTGTCTCTCCACTGTTGGTTCAGACTGAATTTCTTAGATTCATTCAAATGAATTGAGTTATAACTCTTTCTTTGGTTTTAATGCCCTTCTATCGAAAGATTCTTCTGTATCCTTGTTCATCTAAAAAACTCTTGGGGTTTGATGTTTTAACATTTCTCTTTGAAACTCTTCCTAATAACCACTCTGCCCCAATCAGTAGGTTGATCACATCCTCCTTTAATGTATATTTTACTTGGAACCTTTAACACTTTATTTCATACACTTGTTTTTTGTCTATTTCTTTCTTTTAACCTCTTACACCTAGAGGGCAGATAAATATTTGATATACATACATATCCACAGTATTTAGGACAATTTTTTTGAGAATGTAGGTATATCATAGACACTATAAATATTTATTAAATAACTAAATTATGAGATATCTGAATTAATACAAAAATATAAACATACATATATACAGTATCAGAAATAAAAAGTAAAAGTGTTTCTCATAATCTGGGACTATGTCTATAAATCTCTGGTCTTTTGTTTTCTACTTGTTTATAAGAATTCAAATAATTTTTACAATTCTTTTGTGTCTTTCTAAGTGGGCTTATTAGTTATGATTTAAATTACTGCACTATATTAAGACAATTAAGTTACAATAATTGTCTTCCAAATGTGTACTTATTTTTCTTGTTTTTACTTCATATTCTTTCCTTCCCTTTTTTTCTGTACTCTTCTATGTTTTGTACTTTTCACCAGCTAAAATAACATCTAAATAATTTTTTAAAAATTCTTGCTTTATCACCCTGGAAATTCACCTATGACTATACCATATAAATAATAATTAATATGTATATATAAAGTAAAATATGGCATAATATTTAACAGTATTTATTTTATTTATTCTATGCTTGCAACTTTATTTTCAGGAGAGGGAATTCGTGTGGATTAATATTTGTGGAAAGAGGGAAATATGTCACTTTGCATGTAGTTACCTTATGCTCAATTTACTTGTTCGGCTCTAGAGTCTGTGTTTTCTGCTGTTACATTTTTTATTCTCATCATTATCAACTATTTTAGCAATATTTGTAAATAGTTGCCAATGACTACTTTCTAAGCAATAATTCATTTTCTTTGATACTTCACAATTGTCTTCCTTCCTACTTTCATTCTAACCTATGTCATTTCCTTGTTTTCAGAGCGGTCTTCTAAAATAACAAAAGGAATCATATTATCTTCAAATTAATATTTTTTGGTATGATGTTAGCTGACATAGCTAATACAATATTAAAAAATCATAATCTCAGCACTTTGGAAGGTCTAGGTGAGGGGATAGCCTGAGCCCACGAGTTCGAGACTAGACTGGGCAACTTGGTGAGACCTCATCTCTACAATAAATCAAAATGTTCAACCTCACTCATCACAAAGAATGCAAATCAAAACCACATTGAGGTGCCACCTAATCCCAGTAATAATGGCATCATTAATAAAACAAACAACAAGAGATGCTGGCAGGGATGTGGAGAAAAAGGAATGCTTCTACACTGCTGGGATTACAGGCTGACCCACAAAGCCCAAGGCTGTTAATCATTTTCTACAGGTCACATTGACAATACTATTGTGTGCAGATACAAGGATAGTAGTAAGTAAATGAGTGTCATGAATTGTCAATATCATTGAGAAGAACACTGTTGCATTTTGCTTTATGTTAACTATACCTCAAAATAAAAACAAATAACAACAAATCTCTATGTCTAAACCGAATGTGTGCACACTAAGATGTAATATGCAGTATATGTTATAATGAAATGACCTCTAGATTGTTATAAAGATAAAGGTGCTAATAAATAGATAGGTAACTTTACACAATCCTTTAAGCATTTTTTAAAGATATATCATGTAAAAAAATAAAATTTGAAATCCACTTTTTGTTTTGTTTTGTTATTTGTTTTCTAAGTCAAGATTGCGCTATGTCACCCAGGCTGGAGTGCAGTAGCACAGATCATGGCTCACCACATCCTTGAACTTCTGAGCTCAAGCAATTTTTTGCTGCAGCCTCCCAAAATGGTTGGGATCCCAAGTGCACACCACTACACCCAGCTATTTTTTTTTAACTTTATTTTGTAGAGATGAGATTTCACTGTGTTGCCCAGGCTGTTCTTTGAACTCTTTGGCTCAAGCAATCCTCTAGCCTCAGTCTCCCACAATTCAGAGATTACAGGTGTGAGCCACTGTACCTAGCCAGAATCAGGATCTTTGTAGCTTTGAAATTGCAATTTTTCCAATGCTTTAATTAAAAAATAGGAAACTGGACTCTGACCAATTTGTCTCTGGTTCAACAAAGCAGTTAGTTAACCTTGAACACTTCTCCAAGGAATGTCAGAGAAGAAAGGCCCTAAGCCTGCTCATATGCATGTAAGTATATAGAGAGAATTGCAGTTAGAAGTGTAGCACTTCAGAGGCCTCTTCATTCCTGCTTTTGACCAAGAGTGCATAAATCTAGAAGAGGGAATATGCCAGAACTTTTCTCTTTCTAAATCCAGAGAAAGTATTGAATAAAAGTACTAGTTGACAATTTAATTACCTTGTAGTTTTAGACATTTACAGAACACATTTAATGACTTAGAAAGCAGTATTTTCTTAGCTGTGTATGAGAGCTGATTGATTTTCAACTAAGTTTTTCTCTGATGAAATAAACATTAATTTTCTCTTCTTAGACTATTTACCTGTCAGAGTGAATAAACATTCCATCAAATGATTGCATCACTTTTCATTTCATTCTTCATAGAAATAATTTATTGTTAAGTGATAAGGTGGGGAAAAATTTTAAAAAACCAAGTATCACCAACTAAGAGGAACTGATTGAATATAGAGCTCATTTGACTGCTTGATCCTTTAAATCACATATTGACTACAATTTCACATAAACCTTTCAAGTTTTTTATTCCCTGTCCAACTTTTGGAATGAGTTAGAGGGCTACAAATATATGGGATAGAACAAAAATATCAGTTGACATTATTTGCATAGATAAAGGCATAATGATTGACACAAGGTAGGCACCAAAGCTTTCATCATAAATGTTTGTGTATATGGAGACGCATATGTACATACAGATGAGGATAGAGTCCACATCTACAATTCATTTCAGTATGTGTATGTACCCATATGCCCCCACCTCCACATAGTGCATACTATACACACATTCATATACATGAGTGTCCTCAAAAATATCATGGAAAATGCATATTATGAGAAAACATTGCAGGGTTTTCAAAATTTTTTTGCACCAAAATAAACTAATTCATCTTTTTTATAATATATCTAAACAGGATCCTACTTTGAGACACTAAGAAAAAGAAGACATCATTTTGAAAAGGGGGCCTATTACAGCAACATGAATTCTGAAATTGAAGCAAGAACAAACATCAAATGTGTGGTGAAGCTTGGGAGGAAGAATGATAAAATCATCGATGTTTTATGAACGTTTTATGGGACAATGTACCATTCAAAATAAGCAGTTTACAAATATATGGCTTATTTTATGAAGAAATGAGATGATGTTGAAGACAAAGTCCACAGAAGCAGATCATTCACATCAGTTTGCGAGAAAAAAATTCATCTTGTTTTTGTCTTCTTTGAAGAGAATTGATGGCGAACAACAGAAATGATAGTCAACATTATCAACATTTCAATAAATTCAGTTTAACACAATTCTGACTGAAAAATTAAAATTGAGCAAACTTTCCACTCAGTGATTACAAGAACTGTTAACACCTAGAGCATCTGCAGACAAAAACAGGCTTTCAATGAAAATTTTACACAAGTAGTATCAAGGTCCTGAAGCATTTCTTTGAAGAATTGTAACAACAGATCAGATGGAACATGACTTTATCAGTATCATTCTGAAGACAAAGCACAAGCAAAGCAATGGTTACCAGAAGGTGGAAATTGTCCAGTCTAAGTAAAAACAGACTAGTACAGAGCAAAGTTCATGGCAAAAGTTTATTTATTTATTTATTTATTTATTTATTTTGCATGTTCAAGGCATTTTGCCTGTTGAATTTGTGGAGGGCCAAATAATAATAACATTTGCTTATTCTCAGAGGATTCAGAGAAAGTTAAGCAGCACTTTAGCAGAAAAATGAATGTCTTTCTCCACTATGTCCATGCTGCTGCTCATTCATTTCCTATAACAAGGGCTACTTTGTAAGACTTTTAATGAGGCAGTATTCGACATTCACCTTAAAGTCCTTATTTTGCTCCTTTTGATTTATTTTCGTATCCTAGTTTTAAAAAATTCTGTAAATGACACCCACTTTCTTCAGTTAATAATGTGAAAAACACAAGGTCATTATGGTCGAATTTCCAAGACTCTCAGTTCTTTTGATGGATTAAATGACTGGTATCATTGCTACGAAAGTGTCTTGAACTTGAGAGATATTATGTTGAGAAATAAAGCTTATATTTTTTTACTTTTAATTCCACTTTTTCATAACCTTTTTGAAGTCTCCTTTTCTCTAAGTGCCCATTGCATGTGTGTGTGTGTGTATACATATACATATATATAGTGTGTGCATTTTTGTGTGCATATATTATACACACATGTTACATTGCAATCACACATTCAAGAATAGTATTAGTCACATTTTATTTTCTGATCAATTGAAAATTTCTATTAACTCTCCTTTTGATATCAAGTTATTGATAATGATGTTTAAACATTGCAAAATTTATAATGGATATTTACTTTGAATATTGAACATTGTTGGTATACATTTTGGGAGAAAAATAAATTATTAATTTTGTTTGGAATGTGTGTAACAATTATATATTTACCTTATTCCCTAAAACACCATATTCCCTAATGTTTTAAAATATAAAATTCAATGTACCCTCAGATTTATTATACACTCACATCTTCAAATTTTAATGCAGAGCTAGTCATGACTAGTAGCTCCAGAAACAGCAACCGGGTAAAAATATATAATGTTGCTAGAGCTAGTGGTTGGAGAAATTACATTTTGGAATGGAAATTTGATTTTAAAGTAAATGTTAAAATCCTTGCTATGACAGATGGACTCAGCAGCTTTAGAGTGGGCCCCTGCTGCCTCTGTCATACTCTTGGCTGCCTTGTGTAGGCTTCAACCCTCAAAGCAATAATAGCCTCTGAGGAGGCAGAGGGATAATGTACTCCTTAAATAGCTCTAAGTGGTATGAGCCCAGATAATTAATATGTGCCCCCAGATTTTTAACCACTAGCAATTCATCTGAAAGTTATGTCAACTGTTAAAAAAAAGTTGGATAATGTACAGTAGAATGAAACACGATTTTTTTCTTATAACTTTTCTACCTATGTCACATCTTTAATTAGTATTCCTTTCTCTGGCTTTCTATTTATATCTAAAGTTTATTCACTGCTAGTAAATAATAATTATTGAAAACAGTAAAATGTGTGTGCTGCCATTATAATATAGAATAAAACAATACCTTAGAATTAGCAGTTTGAAAAACAAAAGTGATTATATATTTCTGGAGGAAAAAAAGTGAAATATGAAGAATTGTTTCATGCTTTGGAGCAACTTAAACCACATTTTATCTTTTCAATCAATTTGTCATCTATTACATCTATTTGATATGTACATAACATATTGATAATAACTGCAATTGTGTGTATACAGAGTCAAAGCAATTTGCCAATTACTAAAAAAGGAAAAACCTAAATAAAACAAAACAAAATTCTTAAAATCATTACATACAGAATTTATTTTTTTTACAAAGTAGTTGCCTGCCATTATGTAGTCATTATCTAAGATGTGAGAGACAAGGTTTAGGGGAAAAAAATAACACCTGACACAAATATTTAATAGGATTTTAATTTCTCTTTCTTCTTCATAGACTATTTTAATAAGTTACAGTATATTTTGGTTAGAGTAGTTTTAGAATGTGGCCCAAAAAAAGATAGGATATAAATAATAGGTGGATATTAGTCACAAGCCAGATATAGTCTAGGCATTGATACATTATGATATTTGTCATGCAAGTGGGCATGCATCAATTTCACATCACATTCATAATTATCAATACTGAGAAATAGCCTTTAGTTGATAAACTTGCAAGCCAAAGGTCAGCATGCAAACACAAAGACACCCCCAAACCTCACTATGTTCCACAGAGAAGTGTACTGGATACATGCCATAAGAGCACATGTGTTCCAGGCATGAACTCTGCACTTTCTTCCTCACCCTCTGTATAGGACATGCATGAGAACAACCTTAACAGTGGAGATGCATAAGATAACTTGGGCACCAGGCAATAGGGGTTTAAATGCCAACTGTTTATGTTGGTTGACTAGAAAATATTAGATCCCCAGCATTTGAAGATGAACATGGAAAACTGAGTTTAAATAAATTTTTTTCACAAGGAGAAGATAGAAGCCTCATGGACCAGTTGCTCATTGTCCAGACAACTCACAGTGAGCTTTCTGGGTCGACTACCAACGATATTGACACAAATGATGTGAGCAACCAATTTAAACAATTCAAAAAATGACAGCATCACCAATGCATAATTCTATACTTTCTGATTAATGAAAAACTTCCCTTGAATTACCTTCAACGTTATCCAGTTTATAATCTGTGAATCTATCAGTTTTTAAATCTTTGTTTATATTCACAATTGCATTACTGAAGTTAAAATGTGAAACTTTAAATTTTACTTTATTTTAATTTAAAATATAAAAATATGAAATTAAACTGTTTCCTTTGTTCCACATGTTTATCAGTATTACTGTTTCTGTTGCGGCACCACTCTCATTACTAATTTTGTTGTTTATTTATTCAAAACTTACACAATTATTACTCTGTAATTATGTTAACATTCCAAATTTTTTAAAAAGGAAAATGCTAAAGATAAAATAATTTTAAGACCTTAAGTTAAGACCTTAAGAAATAAAAATAATGTATATCCCTACCAGATAGTGCTACTTAACAAAAAAAAGGAAAAAATACAAAGGTGTAGTATATATGACTTTCCTCTGGTCTTTCTGCATTACTAAGAAAATAATTTTATAAATAAAATAAAATAATTTTATAAATAGAAAATTTCATTTTCTATTTTTAGAGATTTATACAAAATTAAAATAAAGTTAAATGTATGATTTAGTAAGAAATATTTTTGTTTTTAATTGGGGTCTCACTCTGTTACTCAGTCTAGAGAGCAGTGGAATGATCACGCTCACTGAAGCTTCAACCTTCTGATCTCAAGTGATCCTTCTGTCTCCATCTCTCAAGTAGCTAGAACTACAGGAACATGCTATCATGCCTGGCTAATTTTATTGATTGACTGATTGATTAATTGATTGAGACAAAGTCTTGCTATATTGCCTAGGCTGGTTTCAAACTCCTGGACTTAAGCAATCCTCTCGCCTCAATCTCCCAAAGTGTTGACTGGCATTCCAGGCATGAGTCATTGTGTCCAGCCATTAAAATAAGTATTTTGATGCATAAAAGCATAAAACAAATGTCAGTAGTTTATATTTTCAAGAAAAAAACCTCTAAGACAAATTCATTATCAAATCATTTTTGTCTTGGTGTCTGCACCATGCATTGATGATTTTTTTTAATATATAAGATTATCTCACACATTTTTGGTTTCTGACACATTGGAAAGTATTCCCTTCACTGCAAAATCCATAGCAAATAAATATTATGATAAAGAAGGTGATTTATTAATAAATAAATAAGCACAATTTCAACTGAAATGTTTTAAACTCCATGACTTTCCTCACTAGAGTTATTAGCTCTGCAATACCTTGAATTAAATGATAATTTTTAACATCAATATGTGAATTTAAGATTAATATTTTCAGTAGATGTCATCTTAGGAACTATAAATTCTATCTGGTCTCTTTTATAAAGGACTAATCAAGTTTAGTTATGATCTAAAAAAATTAAGAAAAAATTTAGTTGTTTATAGATTTATATTAACTTAAAGATAATATATTTCTTTATAATTCTTATCTATGCTTCCTAGATACTACATACCTAGTTGTTTCTTAATATATCTCACTGGCCACAAAAGAAGTTTAAAAAGTTTGTATATAATGAGTTTTACAATTTATAAAATTTATTTAATTGAACTTTTTATTGATTCATAGTTCTTATCAAGAAGATAAGAATAAACTTGTCCTCAGAATAAGATAAAGAAATTGGAGCTTTGTGTATACAATGCCGTGTTTCCCCATTAGATGATAGAAACATGACATGTTTCTATGTGATGTGTAGATATTTCTTGTAGATATTATTATCTACATGTAATATGAGGTGCAGATATTTCTTCTATGAATTTATTTAATAAATATACCCCTTGATTGACTTTGTTTTGCCCTTAGTTTGACTAGTATGTTGTATAAAAAGAGACAATGAGAATAGTATTATTGATTAAATAGCCTACTGAGAGTTTGAGACTCTTTAGCTCTAGTGATTCAGAGACTCTATATATACAATTAACAGGTATATTTCTGAGATGTCAAGATGCAGGGAAATTTATTTGTAATATTCCCCCTTTAATATTGCATTCAACAAGAAACTATTAGTGGTAAACTCTCTCCATTTGCATTTCTACATTAATGTTTTCACTTATTCCCACTCTTTAATGATAATATAACTTTTTGTGTGATGAGAAAAGTTCATATTCACTTGTGGGAGTTGATCATGGGCAATACTCTCTTTCCTCATGTTTAGTGCCATCATGGATATAACTTGAAGTCATCTATGCTAATATATATATAATCAATATAATCAATATATATAATCAATCAGGATTGTTAAAACCCCATTCCCAAAGTAGAGAAACTATATATGCTGGCGTACCACTAGTATTTTCAGAATTGAATTACTGAGTTAGAGAATGTAAATATTTTTGCTTAAATATTTACTGCCAGAAAATCTTGCATAATGGATATAAACAGTAATAATTTTACAAGCAATATATAAAACTTTGCTACGTCATTCTTTGTCAAAATTTGGTATTATCCTATATACATTTTCGCTATTTTAGTGGAGTCATAAACATATCACATTGTGGTTTAAAATGCTCATTTTTTGGTGAATAATAATAACAAATTTTCACATAGTATTACTAATTTGAGAATCTTCTTTGGTGAAAGTATTTTATCCAAATATTATTGGGCTATCTTTTATTTTGTTAGTGATCTTTAGAAGTCACTTACACATTCTCATTAAGCCCTCCTTCATGGTATGTTTTGCAAATATTTTTTTCCACATTTTTTAGTTTGTCTCTTTACTATTTTAGTTTTTATGGATAAAACTTACTTTAATGAAATTCAGTTTAATAAAATACAAGTAGTAAATTTTTGTTTTTGGCTAACATATTCTGGAAAAAATATATAGCTTTACAATTTATGTTTAGGTCTGTAATCCACATACAATTTACTTCATGCATGGTGTGATATAGAATTCAAGTTATTTATTTATTTATTTTGGGTATGGATATTTTGACATGCCATCGTTTATTGAAATGAACTTAATTCCTCCATGAGTAGCAGTGATTTTGTCATAAATTTTATGTGGATTTTTTCTGAACCCTTTTTTTTAATTGTTCTATTGGTTAAATGTACACTTCTGTCCTAATGGCACCCGTCTTGTTTTGCTGCATAATAAATACTGATATCTAGTAGTATAAGCAATCCAGTTGTGGCTTTCTTTCACAGTATTTAGTTATTATATTCAAAGTTGTAAACATGTTTTGAAACATCTTATTCCATTTACTTACAAAATATTGCTGGAAATAGGGGAGGAAGATCAACTTTATATATTACAGTGTGTGAGAAGTACTATTGACTAACTTCTTAGTGAAACAGGTAAAAACTATTAAAACATACGCACACCCATTTAAATCCCTGAAAATTGTTCAAAGAACAAACAGCAAATGAAGAAATAGCAATTCAAGAAACTCTCTGAAAATTTCTTAAGAAAGGTGTGCATCTGTAGTATTTGAAGCAAATTAGCTCCATTATCCTTCTCTTCTCCAAGCTCAGTGAATTAGAGATTCCACTCCAGGTTGCCACAAGGAAGAACATAGGAATCTCTCTCTCTCAGGCATCTAGCTGGAGGGTTTTCTTCCTAGGAGGACTGTAGGATTTCTCATACTACCCCTAGCTGCATGTTGTTTAGGGTAAGTCCAGGCAAGTGCAGTTGAAGAGGGGAGCATCCTTCTTCTGTCCAACTGTCATAAAATGAAAATAGAATAATTTTTTTCACAAATGTTTCTAAGGAAACTGGATAATGTAAAATGAATAAGTTGGATCCTTACTTCACATATGTACAGAAATTAACCCAAAATGAAGCACAGATTTAAACATTAGAGTAACAACTCTAATATGCTCAGGAAAACAGAAACAACAACAACAAAAAACCCCACATATGGATAAATCTTAATGTCATAAGATTGACAATAGATTCTTAGTTATGACACTAAAAGCATGAGGAAAAAATAGAAATTAACTTTTATAAAAGTTAAAATGTTAATGCTTCAAAGGACATGATAAAATACACATAATGGAAGAAAATATTTTTGGATCATTGCTCTACTTGACAAGGGACTTTTAATCTAAAATAAATAAGTCTCACAACATAATAATAAAGAATTAATTTTTTAAAAAAATAGTCATGGCATTCGAATAGACATTTATCTAAAAAATATAGACAAATGGGTGGCTCAGCCTGTAATCCCAGCACTCTGGGAGGCCGAGGCGAGTAGATTGCCTGAGCCTGCAGGTTCGATACCCACCCGGGCAATTTGGCAAGACCTTGTGTCTACAATAATCAAAACATTAGCTGGGCATGGGAGGCTCGCCTGTAGTTCCAGTTACTTGGAAGGTTGAGGCAGAAGGATCGTCGGAGCCCAGTAGGTCGAGGCTGTGGTGGCCAGGAGTGTGCCACTGCACTCCAGTCTGGGCAACAGAGAGAGACTTCAACTCAAAAAAAAAAAACAAAAACAAATGAATGACCAATAAGGACATAAAAAATATTCGGCATCATTTTTGATCAAAGAGAAGCAACTTAAAACCACAATGAAAGATGACTTTATATCCACTAGGGTGGCTAGGGATTAAAAGTCAGATAACAATAAATGTTGGTGGAAATGTGGAGAAATGAAAATCATCATACACTGTTAGTAGAAATGTACAATAGTGAATATATTGCTAGTAGAAATGGACAATAGTGAAGTTACACTTTGGTAGTTCCTCAAATGACTAATCACAGAGTGACTATATGACCCAACAGTGCCACTCCTAGGTATCACTCCAAGGTATATAGAAGGAAAGGAAAATGGAATCATGTCCACACAGAAACATGTGCGGACTGAAAAGTGGAAACAAGTCAAATATCTGTCAACAGACAAATGCATAAACAAAATGTGGTGTATTCATAAAATACATTCTTATTCAGCCAAAAAAAGAATTAATTACTGATTCATGGATGAACTTTGAAAATATTTTGCTATGTGAAAGAAGTAATTCACACACACACAGAATATGATTGAATTCATATGTAAATCTAGAATAGGTGAATCCGTGGAGTCAGAAAATACAGTAGTGTTTATTTAAGGCTGGGAAGGTAGAATGGGGGTAGGGAAATGATAAAGTGTACGTGGTTCTTTTTTGAGAATGTAAGAAATGTTCTAAAATTGAATGTGACAGTGGTTGTGCATATATTTGAACATGCAAAATTCATTGAATTATTCACTTTAAATGAGTCAATATAGCTGTTTAAAAAGCAAATCATGAGTATCTACACCCTGAAATTAAAGATTGGTTAAAAAAAAAGACAAAACAATGATGGGTTGCTGCTTATTATTATATTAAAAAGCTATAAAATTATTTGGAAAAAGTTGGCATTGTACTGCATGCCACCCAGATATGTACCTCCCGCATTCAGGATTAAAACATTCTCATAGCTGCCATGTGTGTTGGTGGCTGGCAGCTCTCAGCAATGACTGTCTTTAGAAATCTATCTGTGCTAAAAAGAGATGCCCATCCTAGCTCAGACTTCCTCTCAGAAGCAGTCCATGTTCAATGAATTGTTGATATGTAGGATAATATGAGAGGCAACCCAAAAAACCTGGAATTTATTTACTAAAAATTGTGTATTTATTCTTCTTTAAACTTTAGTTGTTTTCAAAATACTCTTTTTGATGCAATACACCTATCAAGACGCTTTTAGCACTGCTCAAAAAGTTTTTCATTGATCAGTTCTGATGCCTTTTCTACATAAGCAAAAAGTTTCCCTTTGAGGACTTTTTTTCATCTGAGGAAACAAACAGAAAATGTAGCTCAGGGCAATATCCAGTGAACAGGGAGGGTGGGCACAGAACTCAGGTTCTTTGGGTCAAAAACTGCTGAACAATCAGAGCAGTGTGTCACGGTGGAAGAATCAGTGACCTGTTTGCAGCAACTCAAATGTTTCTTCCGCAAATTGTTACACAACCTTTTCAAAACGTCCAGATAAATTCTGATTATCCGTTTGATCTGAAAGAACAAATTCCAAGTGTACTACAAGGAACTCATCCCCCCAAAAGATACTTCAATTTTGGGGGTCCCCCTAATAATATAATACTATATAAAATAGTGAATATAGAATTTCAAAGACCCGATGCTGTCACATCTGCCTCTCTGAATGTCAGTTGTTGCTTAATCATCCTTAGACTTTTACTATCTTTCACCAAAACATTGATTACCCCAAGAAAAATTATTCAACTCCTTTTTTTTTTTGAGTCAGAGTCTCACTCCATCGCCCAGACTGGAGTGCAGTGGCCGCTCCCGGCCACCGCAGCCTCGACCTGCTGGGCTCCGGTGATCCTTCCGCCTCAGCCTTCCGAGTAGCCAGAATTACAGCGCGCGCTACCATGCCCGGCTGATTTTTTGATTTATTGTAGAGATGAGGTTTTTCTGCCCAGGCGGGTCTCGAACCCGCGGGCTCAGGCAATCCACTCACCTCAGCCTCCCAAGGTGTGGGATTACAGGCTGAGCCACCGAGCCGGGCTCCGACTTTTTGATTATTGTTTCCATGAAAACCTCTCAAAGCTCTGAAGCATGTCGCCTCCCCATGCATTCCCTTCCAAATGCACCCCCCTCTTCTCTTCCAGTAAAAATGTTAACAAATTATGTATTGTCACGTGGCTGTACACTCACCATCTTTACTGGGGTTCTTCAGGACGTTGTATAAACAAACTTGACAGTTTTATTTAAGTATTTGTTTTCTTGGACCACTCTTGATATCAAATATCATTGGTCAGATTTCCCAATAATGAACTCTGAAAAGAATAATTCTGTGAGATAAATTTACAGAAGAGAATTTTCATTAAATACATGTAAAAGAATAAAAACCGTGTTTTGGTAGAGACAGCAATAGTTAAACTGTTAATTCCAATCCCATGGGGTTCTCTAATAGTATACAAGAATCATCTTGCATCCTGGTAAGGCAACAGAATTATATCTATTCTATTCTATTCTATTCTATTCTATCGTATCATATTATACCATATTTTGAGACAGGGTCTTACTATGCTGCCCAAGCTGAAGTGAAGTGGCACAACCATATCTCACTGTAACCTCGAACTCCTAGTCTCAAGTAAAACTCCTGCTTCAGCCTCATGAGCATCTGGGACTACAGGCATGTACCTCCATACCTGGCTAAGTATTGTTTTTTAATATATATATCTATATATTTTTATACAGATGCCAGTCTCACTGTGTTGTCCAGGCTGTTCTTGAACTCTTAGGCTCAAGCGATATTACTGCATTGACCTCCCAAAGTACTAGGATTACAGATATGAGCCACTTTGTCCAGGCAATAAACATTTTAGAATCTGGTCATGAATTTCTATTTTAAATAGTCTGATAGTTTTATAAGTAATATTTCATTTAATATCTGAATCAACTTGGGGAAATCATTATCTTAATATTTTGTCCTTTTGTTAAACTTATTTTTCTCAGCAATTTTTTTTTGGTTTTCAATGCAGAGATAGTTACCTTTCTTTCCCTAAACATTGTAGGTATTTTTGTTTCTGTTTTTATTTTAGATTGAATTAGTTTTATTTCATTTTTTCAGTTATTCACGTTGATATATATGCATGTATATACATAATGTATACATCAGAACCATCAGACATATTATTAACTACAACTCTACAGATATTTTATGTGTTAGATTTTCAGATACCATTATGTATACACACATATTTAACATAAAACTACAATTGATTATTGAATACTGACCTTATATTTGTGGAAATATATGAAAATTACTTTTAGTTCTAGTTACTTTATTGTTGATTCTTCATGATTTTCTATCTGAACAATCCTGTCCTATGCTAAAGATCTTAATTAAAGTTTACCTTCTCTAATAGGTATGCTCATTATTTCATATTCTTACTCTATTTTACTGACTGGTATCCCCAGTATAATGCTGAATAAAAGTTATGATAGTTGATATCCTTGCTTTTCCTCCTTCTTATGCTCAAACTTTCATTATTATGTAAGTTATTAGCTGAAGTATTTTAATACATATGCTTTATCAAGTTGAGAATTTCTCTTTTATTTCTAATTTGCAAATCACTTTTAAATAGGTATTCATGAATTGATTTTGATTTTTTTTCCAATGCATTTTTTACACACATACAAATTTATAAGTTGAGGGAATGGATTATTGCAAACTCTACAAAGTGTAAATGTGGTCCTGCATATCTGGAATTGTTGGATATTCAACTGCCTGATCTAAATTTCTTTGCATATCAACAACAATTGGGTAGTTACTGGTGTCAGTAATCCACTTTATAAATAAATAAAGATGATATTGAGTTCTGTGACTCTTTCTGGGACTACATCATGCTGGAAGACATGAATATTCTCATTGATAGATTCTCTACATTGATTCCATCAAGAAAGAATGACCCTTGGAAGACAAAGAACATGAGGGATATTCTTCACTTCTTCCTTGTAAGAAGAGTCTTCCTGGTGTATGCCAAATTAAGTTCAAATATGAACTTATATGTGTGCATAACATACATTAATATATTTCATATGTTCACACTGACATCAAATGTCCAAAAATTAGCAGAGTATACATTATGGATTATTTAAGGTTTATTCTTGATAAAGTTGCATAACTGATACAAGGTCTATATAAGAAAATATTTAGAAATTAAACATGGCCAGGCTTGGTGGCTCAGCCTGTAATCCCTTGCTTTGAGAGGCCGAGGTGAGTGAATTGCCTGAACCCGCGGGTTCGGGACCCGTCTGGTCAATTTGGCGAGACCTCATCACTACAATAAATCAAAAAAATTAGCTGGGCATGGTAGTGCGCGCCTGTGGTTCCAGCTACTTGGAAGGCTGAGGCGTAAGGATGGCCAGAGCCCAGCAGGTCGAGGCTGAGGTGGATGGGAGCAGCCACTGCACTCCAGTCTGGGCGACTGAGTGAGGCTCCAACTCAAAAAACAAAAAATTAAATTAAATTAAACACAATATTTTATATCTTAAGGTCTGAAAATAAGGAATGCATTAGAATGTATCAATTATATCTGATGAAAATAATTAAAAGTTTTATTTAAAGTTGACAGGGATTGGTCAATTTCTCTATTCGATGGGAGAATCAAACAAAGTGTATTCTGGAAGAGCATCATAATAAGTACCACGATAACTTAAAAGGCTTGTTCAAATAATTTTCTAAGGAAAATGAGCAGCTCATAATACTAAAATAAAAGTAACACCAAAAAAAAGGCATATGAGCAAGAACCATCAGAAATATTAACAACTCTACAAATATTTTTTGTGTTAGATTTCCAGATGCCAAAAAATAACAGTGCATTCAATATTTTGAAAACTCAAGAATAATCATGAAAAAATTATGTTCCAGTTAATCAGAATTAAAATAATATATTAAATCAACAAAGGATTATGAGAAATAGCTAAAAAAACAAATAACTATATAATCTATTAATACATGATATACAAATTGTCTATATAATAATTAATTAGGGTATCTCTAAATAAGAAACATAAAAAGAAGTTTAAAATTCTGTATTTAACGTCATACTGAAAAGAGAATTGGTAAATTAAACTAAGAGCAGATATTAAGAAACTGAATGCAATACTACAAAAAGAAATAAAGAGATAGAATTTACAAAAGACACAGAGAGAGAGAGAGAAAGAGAGAGAGAGAAGGGAGAGAGAGAGAGGGAAAGAGAGAGAGAGAGGGAGAGAGAGAGAGAGAGAGAAAGGGCACCGAACATATAGTGGAAACATCTAACCACTGACTATAAAGCTTCAGAGAGAAAAGAGAAAGAAAAAGAGACAAGACAATGATCATTAAATTGTCATGAGTTTGTAGCCCTGATGAAATTCATGAAAAGTTTTCCATTGTCCTATTTTTTTATTTTGATATTGTGGGGTACAGTTAAGGGTTAGGTATACAAATATGCTTCATTCAGGCCCCCTTGTTGATAACAGGTGTCTCCCCACCCCCAGACAGATGTTTACTACCATTAGTCCCATCCCCCCCCAAAGTTTCCCACCACTGTAAGTCATTTTCTTATGGTAGTGCATTGGATGATCAGGGTCCACTATATGAGTGAGAATATGTGATACTCAGATCTTTGTTTCTGTGAGAGGTCACTCAGTATTATAGACTCTAGCTCGATCCAGGTTGCTGCGAAATTCATGGTTCTGTTCTTTTTTATGGCTGCATAGTATTCCATCGTGTATATATACCACATTTTTTAATCCAGTCCTTTTTTGATGGACAGCATGGTTGGTTCCATGTTCTTGCTATTGTGAACAATGTTGCGATAAACATCCTTGTGCAGATATCTTTTTGTATAGAGTGATTTGGGTTCTTCAGGGTATATTTCCAGTAGGGGGATTGCAGGGTCATATGGGAGGTTGATGTTTAAAGCTTTTAGGAATTACCACACTGCTTTCCACAGAGGTTGCACTAGTTTACACTCCCACCAACAGTGTTGGAGTGTTCCCTTTTTGCCACATCTTCTCCAATAACTATTATTTTCTGAGTTATTGATAATTGCCATTCTGACTGGAGTTAGGTGGTATCTCAATGTGATTTTGATTTGCATCACCCTGATGATTAGTGAGGTTGAGCATTTCTTCATGTGTCTGTTGGCTGCTCGGATGTCTTCTTTTGAGAAATGTCTGTTCATATCTTTTGCCCATTTTATAATGGGGTTGTTTGTTTTTTTCTGTTCAGCACATTTGAGTTCCTTGTAGATCCAAGATGTTCAGCCTTTGTCAGACCTGGAATTGGCAAATACTTTTTCTCAGTCTATAGGCTGTCTCCCTACTCTCTTGATGGTTTTTTTGGCCTTGCAGAAGCTTGTCAGTTTAATAAGGTCCCACTTGTCTATCTTCTCTCTTATGACCTGTGGGTTTTGGGTTTTGTTCAGGAATTGGATGCCAGTTCCGATTTCCATGAGGGTATGTCCTTCATTTTCTAAGGTTTTATGGTTTGAGGTTTTACATTTAGGTCTCTGATCCATTTGGAGTTAATTTTTGTGTATGGGGATAGATAGGGGTCCTGTTTCAATCTTCTGCATGTTGTCAGCCAGTTTTCCCAGCACCATTTACTGAATAGGTTCTCCTTTCCCCAGTGGTAGGTGTTGGAGGCTTTGTTGAAGATGAGTTGGTTGAGAAATTGAGGTTTTGCTTCTGGGATCTCAGTTCTATTCCATTGATCTATATGCCTGTTCCTATACCAATAGCAAGCTGTTTTGATGATTGTAGCTTTATAGTAAAGTTTGAAGTCTGGTAATGTGATACCACCTGCTTTATTTTATTTTATTTTTTTGCTGAGAATTGTTCTGGCTACACTTGGTCGTTTGTATTTCCATTTGAATTCCTGTGTTGTTTTTTCTAGGTCTGAGAAGAATGTTGCTGGTAATTTGATAGATATTGCATTGAATCTGTAGATTGTCTTAGGTAAGATGGAAATCTTCACAATGTTGATTCTTCCAATCCTGAGCATGGGATATTTTCCCACTTGTTTGTGTCATCTTTGATTTCTTTGAGCAGAGTTTTGTAGTTTTCATTGTAAAGTTCTTTCACGTCTCTGGTTAGAAAGATGTCAAGGTATTTCATTTTTTGTGTGGCTATTTTGAATGGAATTGTGCTTCTTATTTGGGTTTCTGTTTGTTTATTATTGGAGTAAAGAAATGCGATTGTCTTTTGCACATTTATTTTATATCCTGAGACTTTGCCAAAGGCCTTTATCAGGGTAAGCCTGCAGGCTGCGATGGCTGTGTGTATGCCACTGCACTGCAGCCTAGGTGAAGAGTAAGTGTTCAAAGTAGTTGGAACTACAGGCATGTGCCTAAGTGTTCAAAGTAGCTGGAACTACAGGCTAATTTTTTGATTTATTATAGAGATGAAGTCTTGCCAAGTTGCTGGGCTGGTCTCAAAGCCATGGGCTCAGGCAATCTTCTCACCTTGGCCACCCAAAGTGCTAGGATTATAGGCATGAGCTACTGCACTCAGTCATAAATATATTTTTTATGATACATCAGTTTAAATACTTTTGATTGCTGGAGCTGCGTGAATACTTATTGTATGATCTTAAATAGGGAAGTCAATGAAATGAAAGTAAGTGGATTTTTAAGTTATGGTCAACCCTTATTTTCATACTGATGAGTTCACCATCATTTTGTAAATTTTCAAGACTGGTCTCAATTTGTATCCTTAGAATATCATTCTTAGTTTCAGAAATCAGAATTATATCAAGTGTATCTAATATGTCAATGTATAATGATAACTATGCATATGATAGGTGTTTTACATCCTTTTTTATGTTCTTAAAGTATAGATGCTAATAGATGATATTTTATCCATTAATCCATGTATTTGTACTGCATACATATGTAGAGTTGGTTCATAATTCATCCAGTTTTACTGAAACTCAATTATTTTATTCCAGTGATAAGATAAATGACAACACTATAAATCAAGCCTAATATAAGATCTAGTTATTTTCAGAAATGTACTTAACAACTTTTAGGTTCTGTGTGAAAAACATCCACCCTAAAACTATATTTTGTGATTATTTCTCTAGCATGTGTAATTAGAAAGTTTTAGAACATGGTACAATAACTAGAACTCATTAATTTATGCAGCAATAACAAATTTGGCATGAGGATAGGATTGTAGACAGATAAAACAGATAAGCAGGCGAAATTTTCACTAAATGAAAAGACAGACCTCACAGGACTTTAAGGGATGGGCTGTAACTGGTGAGTATTTACATAGACTGACTTTGACTACAGTCAATTTATTCATCCTTTAGGTCATTTGTACTAAAAGATTCCCCAGAAAAAGTATTATTATTTTTAAAGATAAAAGGTTTCTACCAAATTGTATTTTATACACTTTTTTATTGAGTTGTTTTTTTCTCTCTCTGAGGCATCCAGATTTCCAGAGTCAAAAACTCTGAATTTTAGAGGAACAAAGCTACATGATGAAAATTCAAAAAGTTTCTTCATTTTTTTCTCATCAGAAGATATATATGGAATTCATAAATAGCACAGAAAATTGACGGTAAAATCAGTATTTGTGTAATATTTGTTTTGAAATTTGAGGACCTAATACTACTAAAAAGCTTCTAATAATTTAATGCAACAATGGGTGAAGTTTATTATATTGATTTTTAATGGTCTTCTTTATTTTGCCAATAAAGTGAAACTATTTTGTGCTTAAAATTAAATATTTTAACAATAAATGAACATATTAGTCAACTAGTTAGATAACTGTAAGAGAGCATATTAATTTATTGAATATATACTCAAGAATTTTCATACATGGAAAGGGCATATTAAGAAGTTAATTGTTTAAATAATGCATATGTAAGATACATAGTAAAACTTTGTTTCATAATTTAGTAGCAGTTTTCTTTCATTACGTTTCATATAAGTAGATTCTGTTGTGTTATGCAATAACAACTATAATTTACTAGTTATTAGTTTCTCTGTGGCAACAATAAAATATGAAAGTAGCAACAGCAATAGGTTGAATTGCAACTTGAATAATGGAAATCTTGGTGCTTGTGCTGGAGGAGCTCTATTCCAGGCAGATTCACACTGGATTTGGATAAGCCAAAGAAAAATTGAGGAGCTGAAGGAAGGTTCATAACATTTTAATTGTGGCAGCCAGAGACTACAGTGGGAAAGGTGTCTGCACTATGGTCTAAGTCTGTTTTTAAACATACTTACACAATAGTGACTTGCAGCCAGATTATGAGCACATGGTTATATTTAACAGATACATTAGCTTGCTTAGTCGTAAGGGAGCACTCTCTTGTTCTGGCCGGGCCAGAGTCATAAGGGAGCACTTTTTTGTTTCAGTCAAACAAGGAAGGCTGACTGACTTTATTTTCTTAACAGTACTGTACAAAATCAAATAATTCAATTATATAAAATGACAGCAAATTAAGAAACTCATACAAATGATTTTTATTTTTATGTATTTATTTGCATAGATGTGTGGAATACAAGTTAGGATTAGCTACGCAAGCAGGCTGCATGCAGATAAGTTAGGACATCCAACTGGCCCTCACTACCCCTGGTATAGGAAACAAATACCCTTTGTGATGCTACATAACCCCTCCATCCTTCTTCCCCTGGCAGTGTCCATCAGCTGCCAATCCTTCCCTTGTGTAAATATAATTAATGTTTAGGTCCTACTTATCGGTAAGAACATGTGATATTCAGGTCTTTGTTTCTGTGATAGATCACTAAGTACGATGGTTTCCAACTTTATCAAATTTGTTGCAAATTCCATGATGCTGTTCTTCTTTATGGCAGTGTAATATTCCATTGTGTATATGTAACACATTTTCTTTATCCATTCCACTATTAATGGGCAGTGTGGTTGACTCTATGTTTTTGCTATTGTGACTAGTGCAGCTTTAAACATGCGTGTGCAGTTGTCTTTTTGATAGAATGATTTATGTTTCTCTGAGTATATCCCCAGGAGAGGTATTGTTGGATCATATGGAAGGACAATTTTAGTTTTTTAGGAATCACCACACTGCTTTCCCTAGACATTGAACTAACCTGCTATCCCTCCAACAGTGTAGAAGAGTTCCCTTTTCTCCACACCCTTGCCAGTGTCTGTTGTTTATGAATTACTTATGAAGGCCATTCTTACCAGAGTTAGGTAGTACCACATTGTGGTTTTGATTTGCATTTCTCGGATGATTAGTGAGGCTGAGAACTTTTCCATGTATCTGTTAGTTCCTTTTTTACCAACATCATTTTTCTAAGATCTGGAAATGACAATATAGAATTAATATGGAAACAAAAAAAGAGCATGTATAGCCAAAACAGTCCTCAGCAAAAGAAGCAAAGTGGAAAGTATCACCCTTCCAGACATTAAACTTTATTTCAAGGCCCCAGTAAGCAAAACAGTCTGGTACTGGTATAAGAATAGACACATAGACCATAGAGTATGGAAGCAAAAACTAGACCCCTCAATCAAATCATCACCGACAAAGTCACCAATAACAACCACTGGGGAAAGAAGACCATATTTGTCATTGTAACATTTAAAATACCTAATTTCTGTGTCAAAAATAATGTCTATGTTAAAAATCTTTATTTTAAAATAAAAAAGTGACATCATCTTTTAAATGCAGTGTAACTAAATTGCAGACATTAGTGGCTTCTTATTTCTCCTCCATGGGCACACTAAGAAGGTAAGAAATTGCAACTAAATAGATATACTTTTTTACTTTCCCACAAGTTTCTCTATGATCAGACAATCATACATATCCATCTATTTATCTACTTACTAGTGTACCTGTAATACATTTATGGCACATTTTTGAAATATAATTTTTCTCCCTCATAATAAAGTAAAATCACTCTACAGAAATAACAAAGCATACAGCATGAAGATCCTTAGATTTAGTACTCATCTTTACTAACTCTCTATATATGTACAGATACATATAATACATCTATCACATATGAATTATGTATATATAATTTATTCAATATTTTTTTATAAAAATATGCTGTATTGCTTTCATATTATACTTAAAAGAAGTCAGAACAAAAACAGTGACAAAATTAAACTCAGTCCTGTAGAAAATTATGTGAAAAGTTCTCTAAATACTTCAATACAAAAGAAGTGATTTCCAGACTGGATAAAAATGATAAGGCCTATATATATGTTGACCTGTAAATGATATCATGAAAATTATGAGAAAGATGAAGTAGCTATATTACAAGCCAATAAATTGAGACTTTAGGACAGAAAATATAAAAAATATAGAGATACTTTATAATGATATATAAGCTAAGTTACCAAAAGATTCATAACAATAACAAATAAGTATTATTTATTAATAGAGCTGCAGATTATAGAAAAAAATTGACAAACTGAAATAATAAATACACTAACTACACAATATGTGTTAGAGAGTTCATTATTCCACTTGTAGTTATTAAAAGGTCAAAAAATTTGTAAATGTATAAAAGATATAAATTACACTATTAACTACCTTGAGTTTATTAATATTTATAAATTACTAATACTTATATCATTTATGTGTATCATTTATGAATGTCAACAGCATAATAATGGAGATTACATATGGAAAGAAGAAACACCGGACCACAAAACAAATATTTAAAAATATAGATGAATTTAAACAATAAAAAGTGTGTCCTCAGATCATTATATGTTTAAATTGGAACTCACTGACAAAAAAATTTTTGAAAAATGCACAAATATTTTAAAATTAAACTGTTCATTTCTAAGTAAACCATTTATTAAAGAAGAAAATAGAGAAAATTAAAATACTTTAAAATTAGGTATTATACCAAAAATACATTATATAAATTTCAGAGCTTTAAATGTTCATATTAGGAAACATAAAAACAATAATAGAGATTTAATTTAAGAAGTTAGAAAACTAAGAGGAAGTTAAACTCAAATGAGAAATAAATAAGTCATAAAAGTAGGAACAGACATCAATTAAATTCAAATCAAACCATTAAAAAATCAATAAAATAAATAACTGATCATTATAAATGATCAATGAATTTGTCAAATTCCAAGCAAGATTGATCAGGAAACAGAAATGAGATAAAAAAAAAAATTACCACTATCGCAACTGAAAGTTAGGAAATCCCCACGTATTATACAAACATTAATGGTATTAGAAAGTATGTTTGGACTTACTTTATAATAATACATATAAAATCTTTGATGACAGAAACACATTCCTAAAAATACATACACTACCAAATTAGAACAAAGTGAAACAGAAAGTCTGAACATTCAACTCGGCCTAATACATTAAAAATCATCATTAAGGAGTTCCAGTAAGATAGCAACAGCATAGGTGGAATTGTGAGATTCTCCGAACATGATTTCCGAAAAAGACTCTTACTTTTCTTCCCCCACCCCCCTGCCCACTGCCAGCTGCACTGGTCCAAGGACCAGGAACACTCGGTCCCATGCAGGGCCGCATATTGTAGCCCCCAGCTGCTGCTGCTCCAGTATATGTGACTCCTGCCTATGTTGGGAGTCTCGGGTCTTGGCTCCCTCCCTGGCTACATCGTCTCACCCAGCACCCAGCACCAAGCTGCCGGTCACCCAGAGAGGCTCTGGGTGCCTGCTCCTCAGAGATACCGGTTCCATTTCTGGCTGAAGTACCCTGTGAGGGGCCCAGGGCCACTCTTGCCACTCACTGCTTGCCCTTTGGAGCTTTGGAACTCAGGAACTCTGGGCCCACCCTGGCTGAGGCACTCAGCTTGTAACCCCATGCTTTGTAAGGGAACAGCATATCTTAAGGAGGTGCTGATCAGAGGCTCTCAGCTCCAGAGGAGGGAACTCCTGAACCCCTCCTCCACCCCAGCCTACTGGTGGCAACACAGATCCAGCACCCAGCTGTGCAGTTGATCCCCAGTGCCTCCCACACCACCACAGTCCATTGTAGTGGATCGCCCAGGGACCCAGACAAGTGGAGAGAAAGGATCTGTGAAAGAGAAACTGCCACCTCGGCCATTCTCCAGGCAGAGACTTGCATTGCCCCACACAACTATGAGCAGCATCCACCTTGGTTCCTAAGATAACATCACAAAACAGGAGACAAAGCCCTTCCCCTAGGCTGAATCAGAAAAAGGCAACGAAGCATTGCAGATGTCCCAGGCAGCAGGCTAAAAGAACAAACCCAAGCTGCAAGTAAATCTTGCTGTCTGCAAGGAAAGCAAAGGGGAGAGACTGGAGATCAGAGCTGAAGAGACTTTAGACACTCAGGAAAGATTTCAGAGCTAGTCTGATTTCTTATTTTGACTTTTGATTTTATCATTTTGACTGTTTGTTTTGTTCACTTTTGTTTGCTTTTGGATTTACACTATCTGTTTGTATTAGGCAAAATGCATCAAAAGGCATGATTTTATTGGTCTGTCTTTGTGTAGCTACCAGTATCCTTTAGGGAATTTTGCTTGTGTTTTTTTTTTCACTTTTCTCTGGCCTTGTGTCTCTTTTTCACCTGTTAGTTGGTATGTATGTCTGTTTTCCCTCTCACTCTTCTCTCTTTCTAACTTCCTATTGACCCCCCCCCCCCCCGTTCCTTCATTATTTTCCTCTTTTGTACCTCCTTTTGTTCCAGGGACCAAACATATATACCGCTGCACAGACAGATTGCAAGGCAGTGGGAAATAGGTTCCAGTGGGCTCATACACTGGTTTTTGGATGCTGGAATCAGCATGTAGATTCTGAATCACAGCTTCCCCCTCGATTATACCTTAAAAATGCAAAAAGTACAGCCCACAGCCCACACTCCGGCCTCAAAAGTGAACAAAGCCAGAGGACCCTTATAAGGAAGAACAGGAGATTGCACAAGCAAAGCAAAAGCAACCCTACCTTCTGTGAAAAACAGAATTAAAGAAGGGGAGGGAAAGGGGGAGAGAAATAAAAATCTACACAAATGAATTAAAACCAAAAGAAGAATATAGGTCTCTCCCAGACCCCTGGGAGGGCAGATGCTGAGAAAACTGACTTCAGAATGCAAACAATGAAGAGCCCCCAGAATGACTGGTCTCAAACTACAAACCTAGATATCAGGACATTAATGGAGAGATTAAAAAGAAATGAAGAGAGACAAGAAGAAACTAGGAAGAAGCAGATAATGGAGAAAACAGTAATAAAGAATACTGCAAATGGAATAAATAACAAACTGATTAGCATGGAAAGCAGAATTACCCAAGCAGAAGAAAGAATCTCAGAACTTGAGGACCAAAATATAGAACTAACCCAAACTCTCAAAAACATAGAAAACAAGCTCAAAAAGACAGAACAAAACCTTCAAGAGATGAGCAATTACTTCAAGAGACCGAACCTAAGAATAATTGGTCTTCCTGAGGCAGAAAGAGAGACAGAGACCACACTGGAACAAACTTTCCATGAGGTTATTCAAGAAAACTTCCCATATCTAATCAGTGTTGCAAAAATTCAAACACAAGAGATTCAGAGAACCCCTGCAAGACAACAAATGAGAAGACCAACTCCTAGACACATAATAATTCACCTAAACAAAGTAGGTATTAAAAAAAACCCTAAAGGCAGCAAGAGAAAAAAGACCAGATCACCTACCATGGAAGACCAATTAGAATAGCAGCAGATTTATCTACAGAAACCCTGCAGGCTAGGAGAGCATGGAGCCCTATCTTCAAAGTCCTAAAAGATAAACATTTTCAACCAAGAATAACTTACTAGGCCAAGTTAAGCTTCATCAGTGAGAGAGAATTGAAATCTTTCCTAGATATCCAATCCCTAAGAACTTACACTGCCACCAGGTCACCTCTACATGAAACACTTAAGAAAGTACTAAACACAGAAGAAAAGGAAAAAAGAACAACATTCTTCACAAGAGTACAGGAAAAAGAATAAAATACACATTAACCAACCCCCAAACCGAAAGAAAGACAAAAAACTAAGTGGAAGAACAATATCTCTATAAGAACTCTATGATATGGATGAACTCTCACATTTCAATAATCAGCCCGAATGTGAATGGACTAAAGGTACCACTGAAAAGACATAGAATGGCAAGATGGATAAAATACCACCAGGTAACAATATACTACCTTCAAGAGACCCATCTTACTAGAAAGAACATGCACAGACTCAAAGTAAGAGGATGGAAAACAAATTTTCAGGCAAATGGAACACAAAAGAAAGGAAGAGTCATGATCCTAATTTCAGAGAAAATGCCATTTAAGCTATCAAAAATTTTAAAAAGATACAGAGGGCCACTACATAATGATAAAAGGTTCACTCCATCAACAAGAAATATCTATCCTAAACATATATGCACCCAACATAGGAGCGCCAACTTTCATAAAGCAGCTTCTAGGAAAACTAAAGAAAGATATTGACTCTAACACTATCATAACTGGGGTCTTTAATACCCCACTCACAACCCTAGACAGATCACCAGGACAAAAAATCAGCAAGGAGATCTGGAACCTCAATGTGACTCTTGACCAAATGGACTTAATCGATACCTACAGAACACTCCATCCAAAGACCACAGAATACACATTCTACTCATAACTGCATGGAATGTATTCTAAGATCAACCAATACGTGGCCATAAATCAAACATAAGCAAGTTTAAAAGTACTTAAATTTTACCATGCACCTTCTCGGACCACAGTGGAATAAAAATAAACATAAACACCAACAAGTTCCCCCCAGAACCCACAAAGACACAGACACTAAACAGCATGATACTAAACAACTCCTGGGTCAATGATGAAATCAAAACAGAGATCAAAAGATACCTGGAAACAAATGAAAATGAAGAAATATCTTACCAAAATTTCTGGGATGTCATGAAAGCTGTAGCAAGAGGGGAACTTATATCCCTAAAAACGCACATGAGGAAAATGGAAGGATCACAAATTAACAGCCTAACAAGCCACATAAGGAAGCTGGAAAAGCAAGACTGAAGGGTGCAGGTAGTGATCAGAGGGGCGGCTCCCAAAATGGTGCCGAGCATGGTGAGGACACACCAGACAACAAAGGCCCTAGGTCCCGACTTCTGTGTGCACAATTCCCTGCACGCTTGAAGTTCAAACCTGCAAGCCTCCAATCCTTAGCCAGCTTTGTTATGTGTCCAATAGGACTATAACACGGCGTCAACCCCACCCTACTCCCCTGCAGCTCCTCCAATAGGAACATAGCATGGCCCCTTCCAGCCCCTGTCTAGCTAATAAATACAGCCCACTCCCTGCAACTCTCTCTCTCTTTTTTTTTTCTCCATTACAAATCCTCTCTGTAACAGCCCCTTTAATAAATCTCTTGGTCCTGGCCGGGTGTGGAGTCATTACTGGCACCTAAATCCTTTCACTGGTGCCATGACTCAGATCGGAATTATCTCACCCCAAGGCGGGACCCCATTCTCCTGAAAACCAATGCTACATCCACCACTGGCCTTCGGATTGGTAAGTGTCCCCACACTGAAACCTAAAACCTTGCCTAGGACAACCAGGGAAACTGGCCATTGATTGTCCTGCAGCTCTTTCGACCCCAGGCAGGGGGAGCCACACCCTGCCTAGGTCTTTACGACTGCAGTGGACCCCTATCAGTTTTTCCTCGGCTGCTAGAGATTTCCCGCCTTCCCTCCATCCCATTTTTCATAACTTTCTTGTCAAAAATCCCGGTACCGGGTTGCCCTGAACCCCCTCGATTCTCCAGGAGAATCCATGTCTAAAATAACATCCTGTGACAACAGGCTTTATTGTAACCCTCCCGTTCCTCAGTGGTCGCTTGTCCAGGGGATGCCCTGTCCAGCCTCCACTGCTAGCATGGGAAACTTGTCATCTCTTCTGGCCGACTCCCCCCCTCAAGTGCCTCTTAAATAATCTCTCTGAACTCTCCCTCACTCTCGGTATTAAGCCTAAGTGTTTAATCCACTTCAGTACCCAAAATTGGCCCACCTATTTCTTAGACAACCAAAATAAGTGGCCCCTATGGGTCCCTAAACCCCGACATTATTTGGGATCTCTATAACTTCTATGAGCATTCAGAAAAATGGGCAGAGATTCCCCTTTCCTCCCCATCCCACTTACACCGCCACCTCCTTCCTCTATTTCTAACTTCAACCCAGCAGATAAACCTCCTATAGTCTGCTTTTGCTATTCCACTCTCCATCAGTTTCTCCTCCTTCTCTCCCTCCACCTTTATCTGGGAAGGAAGGGCTGGCATCTCCAGCCAGGTTGCCTGACCCTGGCCTCCAGCCTTTCTCTTTTGTCTTTGGAGGAGGGACTGGCATCTCCGACCGGGTCATCTAACTCTGGCCTCCAGTCTTTCTCTTTTGTCTTTGGAGGAGGTGCCTGACCCCAGCCTCCACCCTTCTCACCCCCCCTCCCCTACTTGAAAAACCCATTCAACTTTCCACATGGTTTAATAGGTCTCTTCTCAAGGGGGGTGGCTGGGACAAAAGGATGTTAAAGAACTTCTTCTTTGTTGTTTTCTTATGATAAATTTCTTTCAAGTTATATCTAAATTGAGACTATATCAACCTTCTTCCCAGACAAAAGTAAAGGGATCATGTAAATAAATCCTGTTAGCTAACTACAAAAGGTGTTAATAAACAGGCTAACTAGGACAAAATAAAAGAGGTTTTTCAAAAAACAGATAAAAATTCAGCAATGTTTCTAAGTTGACTCTCTGAGACATTGCAGTAGTTTATTAATATTGATTTAAACTCTGTGGAGGGACAGACTCTTTTGGCTATGTATTTTATTTCCCAGTCAATACCGGACATTAGGCACAAACTCCAAAAAATTAGAGAAGGGCCCACAAACCCCTCAACTAGAACTATTGGATGCAGCCTTTAAAGTCTTTAACAACCGGGGGGGAAGAAAGAATGCAGGATCACAAACATAAGCGGGAAACATTTCAGCTTTTATCTACCGCTTTAGCAGGGAGAGCCACCACTGATAATCTTCCACCTCAGACGGTCGATAGCAGAAGGAGTACACAGCCCCTTCCCAGGTTTGTTTCCAATGCAATCAAAATGGGCATATGGTCAAAGACTGTCAAGTCCCGCTACTGGCAAAACTCTGTCCTAAATGCAAACTGCATGGACATTGGGCTCATGATTGCCTCGTTCACCTAGCCAGAAGAGAGCACATGGCCCAGAGGCTTGCTGCAAATGAGGGAAACCAGGCATCTCACACAATCTCAGAAGGAGATCTCTTGGGCTTGCTCCAGTTGGATTGACTCACCCCTGGCTTGGTAGCCCCAACATCTTTGGAACAAACTATTAAACCAACTGAGCCTAGGATGGAAATATCAGTAGCTGGCAGGGTTATGTCATTTGTTATTAATATGAGGGCTACATGCTCAGCTCCACTTAAATTTCCTGGTCCACTCCTTCCTTCACCCCTTTCGGTTGTGTGGGTACAGGGCATTATATCCAGGCCCCTCACTACGCCATTACTTCCATGTGTCTGGGAAATAAAATATTTCAACACTCTTTCCTTATTATGCCAACATGTCCAACTCCGTTACTGGAAAGGGACATTATGACAAAAATTAAAACTCATATTATTCTTTACCCTGAGCCATCACCACTGTGCTTTTTGGGTGCCTTTGTATAACTTTAGATTCCCCTAATAGTTCTACGTTGGATTCTATCTAAGCCCTTCCACTGCATATAAACTTATTGCTTTGGTTAAAGCTCTGAGGTTAGGAAAAATGTAAAAAAAGTTGTTGGTGTAAGGTATGTTTTTAGTAAGAAAGGATAAAGAAAAGATAAATAATTGTATAGGAAAGAATATTGTATTGTACATTTTTGTTCTATAATAAAAATAGAAGGTTTAAGCATGTCAAAAAATGGTATGAGTTTATCGAACATGCTAGATGAAAGTTTGTGAAAAGAAGTAAAAGGCCAAGAACAGGAGTGGGGAATGAAAGGTACCTATAGAAACCTAGAAGAAACTTAACTTATTCTTAGTCTTTTTGCCTCAGTGTAGCGATTAGCAAGCATTCAGACATTCTACTGAAGGACAAACAGCAGCCTATCCCATCCCCCTAGGCAAATCTTCAGATACAAGATCAGGACAGCCCAAATGACCACCCCACCTCTTTGGTCAAGGAATTTATGAACTGCAAATGTCTAACCCCTCAGGTTAACCTAATCAACCCTCTGTGAACTACTGACACAGATAAGCCCCACCATGGCAACAATCACGTGACTAACCCACCAAACTGGATAGAGCTCTGCCAGCTGACCAATAATCGACTGACAAACTCCCTCTTCACATGGCTTCTTCCTATCGTTACTCCAGTCGTTCCCCTTCTCGACCTGTGTTCCTCTCTCCCTTGCATTATAAAATTTCTTCAATCTCAATTCCAAAAAATTTCAAATCAAACCATTAACCAGTTTCTTTTACAAAGTTACAACTTCTTACTCACCGAGGACCCAGGCCTCAACAATGCAAGCCCTACTGCCTCCTAAACCTTCTCACCCCATTTTTCATTACAGATATGACTTTCCGGCCTTATTACCTCCAACTCAGGTTTTCAGCATTCCTTGACCATCTTCTTCATGATAAATGGCTCCTACCTTTCCCATGTCTGCTTGATGACTGGCCAGACCAACTTGCATTCTTCTACCTCCAGGGCACCTTCCAAGATTTCCACCCCAGCAAAATTTTTTCTTTCGGCGCCTTCTTATGGTGCCTCACATGGCTGGTCCTTTCACCCACCTCACCCAACAATGTCCCCCGCCAGCAGGAAGTAGCCAGACCAATCAACTCCACCCCTTCATCCCTTAACCAAAGAGGTGGGAACGAAAGGCCCCAGTCAGCCACAATGAGGAACCCGCCCCCTCCAAAAACTAAGCCTAGGTGTGGCCCCCACCTAAAATGGCACTCCTGCCTAAAAAGGCACCCAGACAAACAAACATGGAGGCTTGGACAAGGCTTTCTGGGTTCTTCTTCCACAACAAAGCCCACCATTCTCGTGCACGCGAAAGCCCCCGCCAATCCCTCAAATGCTTCACCTGCTGACCAACAGGTAACCGACAGGTTGCTTTAAATTTCTATAAAACCGGTGGCCACTCCAGCCCTCCTGGACCTTTCCCACTGTTTTGAATGCGTGAACTGCATCCACCAGCGACCATTGGATAGGTGAGTTTCCCAGACACGGAAGCCTGAAACTTGCCCGGGATCCCCGGGGGGAACTGACCGTTGATCATCCAGCAGCCCCGGCCCCAGGGCGAGGGGGAACGCACCCTGCCTCAGTCTTCATGGCCACAGCGGACCCTAAAGTCTTCCTCTTCTCCTTTATCTCTCTCAAACCTTAAAAATTCCCACGGCTGTTGGGCTGCAGCAGGTCCCAGGGGTCCCACGTCTGCTACCCCACAGTGGTTTCCATAGAATTCTCTCTCTCTCTCCCCTCCCCTTAAGGACTCCCATGGCTGTCGGGCTGCAGCGGACCCCAGGGGTCCCACATCTGCTAGCCCACAGTGGATTCCGGAGGGCTCTCACATCCGTTGGGTGATAGCAGACCTTGGAGGTTCCCACATCTATTGCCCCACAGGAAACCCTGTTCGACCAGCAGGAATCTCGAACACCCTCTCAACTGCTGCTCAGTACAGTGCTTTCTGTCTATTCCAAAATTCCTTGCGCAAGGTGCCTTGACCCCTTGGTTCTCCAGGAGAACCTTGGTTGTGCCAAACCCCTGTGATGACAGGCTTTGCCACAGCCACACTTCTCGGGCAGTCGACTCTTCAGGGGATGCCCCGTTTAGTCCACCTGTCCCACCATGGGAGGCTCGTCATCCCTGCCAGCCGATTCCCCCCCTTAAATGCCTCTTAAACAATCTCAACACACTTTCACTCACCCTCGATATCAAACCCAGATGCCTAATTCACCTCTGCACACAGGACTGGCCTACATATCTCTTAGACAACCAAAATCAGTGGCCCCCTCAGGGGTCCCTAAATCCTGATATTATACAGGACCTATATGCTTTCTGTGAGCATTCAAAACAGTGGGTAGAGATTCCCTAGGTTTAGTCCTTCTCTCTCCTCCCCAACCATCCCTGTCTTTGCCTTAGTTGCAATCCTTCCAACCTCCACCCCCCAGCTCATGCTAGCATCCGCTATCTCCCCTATGACTTCTCTTCCTCCTATTATTCCACATGAGCCTGTATTTCCTCATACAACCCCCTCCCTGGCTCACCACCCTAGTTTCGGCAGTAGCCAGCCCAATAATCCTCCTCCTATTGGCTGTAGCCCTAGGACGGTGCATCATCAGATATCTCCTTACTTACATAAAAACCACTGTTTCAAAGTTTTCAAGTCAAAGCCTTAACCTCCTGTTACTAAATAACTACCAACCTATTCCAGTAGAAAATCTGGAACTATAACAACTAAACTTCTCTAATTTTTCCCCTTTAGATATGCTTTCTTCCAGGTTCTCTACTTACCTCTACAGTCTGCTCCAAGACAGCTGGTTACTACTGTCCTTGTGCTCATTAGAAGACTGGCAGGAAAAGGTCGCTGTTCTACATTTACAAGGAACCTTCATAGAACTCTCACCTGCGGAAATCTACACCTTCAGCGCTTATCTTGGGGCCCTGCTCTGACTGGATTCTGCACTCTTCCACCACCTTACCCCCACAACTCCCCTGACCAGCAGGAAGTAGCCAGAAAGAGTAATGATGCCCCTCCCCATAAAAACAGAAAAGGTGGGAATGAAGGGTGTAGGAAGCGACCAGAGTGGCGGCTCCCAAAATGGCACCAAGCATGGTAAGGACACATCAAACAACAAAGGCCCTAGGTCCCGGCTTCTGTGTGCATAATTTCCCACATGCGCGAAGTTCAAACCTGCAAGCCTCCGATCCTTAGCCAGCTTTGTTATGCGTCCAATAGGACTATAGCACGGCATCGGCCCCACCCTACTCCCCTGCAGCTCCTCCAATAGGAACATAGCACAGCCCCTTCCGGCCCCTGTCAGGCTAATAAATACAACCCACTCCCAGAAACTCTCTCTCTTTTTTTCCTCCATTACAGATCCTTTCTGTAACAGCCCCTTTAATAAATCTCTTGGTCCTGGCCGGGTGTGGACTCATTACTGGCACCAAAATTCTTTCAAAGACTACAAAAACCCTAATTTTAGTGGAAGAATCCAGATCATCAAAATAAAAGCCCAAATCCAGGGCATAGAAGACAAAAAGACAATACAAAAAATCAATGAAACAAAAAGCTGGTTCTTCGAAAGGATAAACAAGATCGATGGTCCCCTAGCTAGACTGACCAAGAAAAAGAAGGAAAAAATCCAAATAAGCACAATCAGAAATACAAAAGCTGAAGTCACATCTGACCCTGAAGAAATACAAAAGACCATTAGAGACTACTACGTACACTTGTATGGAAACAAACTTGAAAACCTTAAGGAAATGGAGGACTTTCTGTCATCACACAACCTGCCTATGTTGAAAGAAGAAGAAATTGAGACCCTAAATAGACCAATAACAATCAAGGAAATTGACTATGTAATAAGAAAACTACCTACAAAAAAAGCCTTGAACCAGATGGCTTTCCAGCAGAAAAGACAAGACATTTAAGGAGGAGTTGATACCAATTCTACTGAAGGTATTCCAGGTGATTGAGAAAGATGGAACTCTCCCAAATTCATTTTATGAAGCTAACATCACATTGATACCCAAGCCAGGTAAAGACTCAACAAAGAGAGAGAACTACAGGCCAATATCTTTGATGAACATAGATGCTAAAATTCTCAACAAGATCCTAGCAAACCAGATTCAACAACACATCTCAAAAATCATCCATCATGACCAAGTAGCCTTCATTTCTGGGATGCAAGCCTGCTTCAACATTCATAAAACCATAAATGTAAATAAATAAATAAACAGATGTAAAAAAAAAACCCACATGATTATATTATTAGATGCAGAAAAAGCTTTTGATAAAATCCAGCACCCCTTCTTGATAAAAACCCTCGAACATTTAGGCATACAGGGAACATACCTCAAAGTAGTAAAAGCCATCTATGAGAAACCCACAGCCAGCATACTCCTAAATGGACAAAAATTGGAACCATTTCCTCTGAAGACGAACAAGACAAGGATGCCCACTCTCACCCTTCCTGTTCAATATAGTATTGGCAGTCCTGGCTAGAGCAATCAGAGAAGAGAAGTCAATCAGGGGTATCCAAATAGGAAAAGAGGAAGTCAAGTTATCTCTCTTTGCAGATGACATGATTGTGGACCTTGAAAACCCAAGAGAATCTGTCAAAAACCTCCTTACACTAATAAAGGCCTTTGGCAAAGTCTCAGTATATAAAATAAATGTGCAAAACATAATCGAATTTCTTTACACCAATAATAAACAAACAGAAACCAAAATAAAAAGCGCAATTCCCTTCACAATGTCCACATAAAAAATGAAATACCTTGACATCTTCCTACGAGATGTGAAAGATCTTTACAATGAAACTACAAAACACTGCTCAAAGAAATCAAAGATGATATAAACAAGTGGAAAAATATCCCATGTTCATGGATTGGAAGAATCAACATTGTGAAGATGTCCATTGTACCTAAGGCAATCTACAAATTTAATGCAATACCCATCAAATTACCAGCAACATTCTTCTCAGACCTAGAAAAAACAACACAGGAATTTATATGAAAACACAAACGCCCAAGAATAGCCAAACAATCCTCAGCAAAAAAAAAAAAAGCAGGTGGTATCACATTACCAGACTTCAAACTTTAATATAAAGCTACAATAATCAAAACAGCTTGATATTGGTACAGGAACAGGCATATAGACCAATGGATTAGAATTGAGATTCCAGAAGCAAAATCTCAACTTCTCAACCAACTCATCTTCGACAAAGTGTCCACCACCTACCACTGGCGAGAGGAGAACCTATTCAGTAAATGGTGCTGGAAAAACTGGCTGACCACATGCAGAAGATTGAAACAGGGCCCCTATCTATCCCCATACACAAAAATTAACTCTAAATGGATCAGAGACTTAAATTTAAAATCTCAAACCATAAGAACCTTAGAAAATGAAGGACATACCCTCATGGAAATTGGAACTGGCATCCAATTCCTGAACAAAACCTGAAACCCACAGGCCATAAGAGATAAGATAGACAAGTGGGACCTCATTAAACTGACAAGCTTCTGCAAAGCCATAGAAACCATCAAGAGAGCAGGAAGACAGCCTATAGACTGGGAAAAAAGTATTTGCCAACTTCAGGTCTGACTAAGGCTTAAAATCTTAGATCTACAAGGAACTCAAACAGGCTGAAAAGAAAAAAAAAACAAACCCCATTATAAAATGGGCAAAAGATATGAACAGACACTGCACAAAGGAAGACATCTGAGCAGCTAACAGACACATGAAGAAATGTTCAACCTCACTAATCATCAGGGAGATGCAAACCAAAACCACACTGAGATACCACCTAACTCCAGTCAGAATGGCAATTATCAATAATTCATAAAATAACAGTTGTTGGAGAGGGTCTGGCAAAAAAGGAACACTTCTACACTGTTGGTGGGAGTATCAACTTGTGCAACCTCTGTGGAGAGCAGTGTGGCAATTCCTAAAAGTTCTGAATATCAACCTCCCATGTGATATGACCCCACAATCCCCCTATTGGGAATATACCCTGAAGAACTCAAATCACTCTATCAAAAAGATACCTGCACACGTATTTTTATCAAAGCCTTGTTCACAATATCAGGAACTTGGAAGCAACCATGCTGTCCATCAAAAGAGGACTAGATTAAAAAATGTGGTACATATACATGATGGAATACTATGCAGCCATAAAAAAGAACAAAATTATGAATTTCGTAGCAACCTGGATGGAACTAGAGTCTATAATACTGAGTGACCTCTCACAGAAACAAAGATCTGAGTATCACATGTTCTCACTCATATAGTGGACCTTGATCATCCAACATATTACCATAAGAAAATGACTGACAGTGGTGGGAAACTATGGGGGGGTGGAGGGGAAGGGAGATGGGATTAATGGTAGTAAATATCTGTCTGGGGACGGGGAGACACCTCTTATCAACAAGGGTGCCTGAACGAAGCATATTTGTATACCTAACCCTTAAGTGTACCCCACAATATCATAATAAAAGATATTGATTATTTTTAAAAAATCATCATTAGTTTGGTACCAAAAGTAGATTAAGATATTACAAGAAAAATTAAAACCACAGATCTATATCACTTTTGAAATACATGTAAAAGCCCTCAACAAAATATTTCTACGTTCAATCTAATATGGATAAAATGGATAATACCAAATGAATAAAGTTGAGTTAGCTCAGAATTTGATTTGATTTATCAATTGAAAATCATAGTAATTATGACAGGGTAAAGATTCAACAAAGAAAGAGGGCTATAGTCAATATCCCTGCTGAACATAGAGGAAAAATACTCAACAAGATTCTAGCAAATCATATCCAACACCATATCTCAAAAATCATCTATTATGACAAGGTAGGTTTCATCCCTGGGAAACAGGGCTGGTTCAACATTCGCAAGACCATAAATGTAATTAAATACATCAATAGATGTAAAAATAGGAATGAGATGATTATACCATTGAATGCAGAAAAAGGTTTCAACAAAAATCAGCATCTTTCTTGATAAAAACCCTTGAACAACTAGGCTTAGAGGGAACATACCTCAAAATAGTAAGAGCCATCTATGATAAAACCACAGCCCACATATTGCTAAATGGACAAAAATTGGAAGCATTTCCCCAGAGAACTAGAACAAGACAAGGCTGCCTATTTCACCTTTTCTGTTTGACATACTGTTGGAAATCCTAGCTAGAGCAATTAGAAAAGGGTATCCAAATAAGAAAAGAAGAAGTCAAGTTATCCCTCTTTATGATGATATCATTCTATACCTCAAAAATCCAAGAGAATCTGTCAAAAACTTTCTTGTGCTGATAAAGAACTTTGGCAAAGTCTCAGGGCATAAAATCCATGTGCAAAAGACAGTCACATTGTTATACACCAACAACAAACAGGCAGATGATCAATAAAAAGCACAATCCCATTCACAATATCCACACAAAAATGAAATACCTCAGCATCTTCCTAACCAGAAAAGTGAAAGACTTTTACAATGAAAACTACAAAACACTGCTCAAATAAATCAAAGATGACACAAATAGAAAAATATTCCATACTCATGGATTGAAAGAATCAATATTGTTAAGATGTCCATCCTTCCCAAGGCAATTTACAGATTTAACACAACACCCATTAAATTACCAGCATCATTCTTCTCAAACCTGGAAACAACAATACAGAAATTCACACGGAATCATAAATAAACACAGCTAGCCAAAACAATCCTCAGCAACAGAAAAAAAGGGAGAGGTATCACACTTCAAGGATTTAAACTTTATTAAAGTCTACAATAATCAAGACAGTCTGGTATGTGTACAATAATAGGGATATAGACCAAAGGAACAGGATAGCGATTTCAAAAGCAAAACCTCAAATTCTCAACCAACTTATCTTCGACAAAGCCTCCACTAACAACCACTGGGGAAAGGAAAACTTACTCAGTAGCTGGTGCTAACAAAACTGACTGACCACTTGAAGAAGACTGAAACAAGATCCCTACCTATCACCATACACAAAAATCAACTCTAAATGGATCAAAGACCTAAACGTAAAACCTCAAACTATAGAAACCTTAGAAGATGTAGGAGACACCCTTATGGAAATTGGAACTGGCAACCAAATCTTGATCAAATCCCCAAATGCTCAGGCCATAAGAGAGAAGATAGACAAGTGGGACCTCATCAAACTGAAAAGCTTCTGTAAAGCAAAAGAAACCATCAAGGAAGCAGGGAGACAGTCCACAGAATGGGGAAAAAATATTTGCCAACTGTATATCTGACAAAGGCCTAAACTCCAGGATCTTCAAGGAACTCAAACGTGCTGAAAAGAAAAAACAATCAGCTCTATTAAAAATTTGGCGATAGGCTGGGCATGGTGGCTCACACCTATAATTCCAGCACTTTGGGAGGCTGAGGTGAGAGAATTGTCTAAGTCCACAGGTTTGAGACCAGCCTGGGCAACTTGGCAAGACCTCATCTCTACAATAAATCAAAAAATTAGCCAGGCATGATGGCACATTCCTGTAGTTTCAGTTGTTTGGAAGGCTGAGGCTGAAAGATCACCTGAGCCCTGCAGGTCGAGGCTGTGGTGGACGTGAGTGTGCACTGCACTCCAACCTGGGTGAGAGTGAGACTTACAACTCCAAAAAAAAATTGACAAACTATATGAATAGACACTTCTCAAAAGGAGACATATTAATAGCCAACAGATACATGAAAAAATGTGCAGCCTCATTAATCATCAAATAAATGTAAAATAAAACCACACTGAGATACCACCTGACTTCAGTTAGCATGGCCATCATCAATAACTCAAAGAAAAAAAAAAGATGCTGGAGAGGATGTGGGGAAAAGGAAACACTTCTATGCTGTTGGAGGGAGTGTAAACTAATGCAACCTTTGTGGAAAACAGTGTGGTGATTCCTAAAAGATCTAAAAGTCGACCTTCCATTTGACCAAACAAGCTCCCTTCTGGGAGAGGAAGTCAAATCACTCTATTAAAAAGATACCTGCACACAATATGTTTATTGCAGCGTTATTCACAATAGCAAAAACATAGAACCATCCGTGCTGTCCATTGAATATAGACTGGTACATTACATGATGGAGTATTATGCAGTCATAAAGTAGGACAAAATTATGAACTTTGAAGCAACTTGAATGGACTCAGAGTTTATAATGATCTATCATGGAAACAAAGAACTGAGTACCACATGTTCTCTCTTATAAGTGGAACCTGAACAATTATAATACCAAAGGAAAGGGATTGGCAGTATTGGGAAACTTCCAGGGGAGGCATACACTTCATCAACAAGGGTAACTGATCTCAAACAAGGTGAAGTGGGGACCAGTAAGTGAGGCCCAAACTTTAACCTGTACAACAACCATTTGTATACCTAACCCTGAATTGTGCCCCACATCTTAAAAGCAAAAAAGAAAAAAAGAAAATCATAGTAAATATGATATTGACAATAAAATGGATAAATCATATGATTTAATATATTTGTATGTGAGTGTGTATACATGTCCATTTAACTTTTCTATTTACTCATGACTTCCACTTGATTCTAAACTTGTGGTTTTAGAATCCTTTATAAAGTTTTATTTTATTGACTTACTTCTAAGTAAAATATGGCCCTGATATATATTGTATGTGGTTTATATCAAGAGCTGGTCACAAAATAACATCCTAATATTATATGCAAAAATATTTAATTTGTATGTGTTCATTGTCAATCATGACTTGGATATTACAGTCTATTATTTTCAACTTATATATATCTTTGTTCAACTTAGGTACATCTTCAAATTTTGGCCACATATTAGTGTATTTTTGGCGTTTTATATGGCAGCAGTTCAAAATCATAAGTCATATGTATACATGTATACATTTGAAAAATCACAGCTATTTAGCTTTATTTTTCTTATGCTGGTTTTTTAAATATTTCAAGTATCATCGTATATACATATCCTATTTTGCTATTTCCAGATAAAGTAAAAATATGTCAGCAAGCACAGAATGTCTACTGAATATATTAATAAATAAAAGAAATCAAGACAGTCTTTAAATAAATTTAACAGTTTTTAAATACTTATGACACAATGAATACAATGAACCTACAATCAAGATAAAGATGATGTCGATGTGCAAAATTAGTTAGCTATAGAGAGAAAATTTACTTCAATTAATATGCTCCATAAATAAATACACTTTAGCATAGTTGTAGGAAGTATAATGTAATTGTTTAACATGATAAGCCTTCCATGGATATAAACCATAAATCATATAATAGTCTAGGAGTTGCTTCTTGTTTTGTTTTTTACACCAATCTTTGATGAAAATTTTTATATAGATCAGGTATATTCAGAAGGGTAAATCAAATAAATACACTACAAATATATATATTATAAAATAAAGATAACAAGTGATTGCTAGAAGTAAAAAATAGATTTCACAGAAAAGAGGGGTAGGTGATTAGAGAGTAAATTGACTAAAACTGCAAACTTGAGAGTATTGAGATGTAATCCATAAAAGTAGAGGGGATTGAGAAGTAGGTGCCAGATTTATAAATTATATTGAGATGTCCAGGATAGCAGAAAGACTTTTAAGAAATTATTTATTTCCTGTTATTTGTGCACTAGATTCTGGTCAATATTACCATTGATTACTAAATATTCACATGCACAGCTATATATTTTTCTTTTTTATGTCTAAGGAGTATTTTTTAGACTTGTTTGAAATAAGTATAGAAATTAGTTTTTAAAAAATTTTTCTCATAAATTACAGAAAATAGCTTGATGACTCCCAGTTATAATGTAGAAAGAATAAGTACTTTGTTCAAGATCACTAACAAAAGAGCAGAGCTAGAGAAGCAGTTTCCTAATTCCTTATTTTGATCTCTATTTGATGAAACTACTCTAAAAATAAAACAATAAACTGTTCAAAATAGCACTTTTTTGATGTTAGATGAATATTTGTTCAAATTTGTTTCTTGGGACAATTTAAGCAAAGTCCACTAAACTTTTCCAGATCAATTTATCCATAGGAATTTAAAAACTTTATTTTCTCTACTACTAATCTGGGACATCGATTTCCGACAATTGGTTAGAGTTGAGAACCTACCACATTGTGGCAGTCTCTGTAAACATTAGAGACTTTCTGACTATATTTTAGTAAATAAAAAATGATTTGTATAATACTTTTAAAATGTTATCTACAGAAATCACCTTCAGAATAACATACATCCCACAAATAAATGATGTTAAAACTGAAGTTATTCTCAAGTCTCTAAAATGAAAACTTTTACCTGTGTTTTCAATGACCTAAGTTAGAATTTTGGGGTTTATCTCTGACATCTTCCTCACAATTAATTATCAGTCATTCTCCAATGTTTTTCTCCTTAAAACCTATTTAATCCCTTACTTATCTCCAACAACAATTTATCAGCTTTACCCCAAGAAGTGATTATACCTTGTTTAGATTACTACCATTACTACAAAAAAATTGGAAAACAATAACAAACCTTAACTCAACCAATACCTTTATCCTTCAGTGCATTATGCACCCTATTATCAGCTAATTGTTTCCAAGACAAAAATACGATTATGTCACCCTTCTGCTTTAATTACATCCATTCTTCGCATTCCTTTAAGATGAAGCCCAAATCCATTACCATGACTCTCAAAGTCCTCCCAGATCTGACTACTGCCTACCATACAATCCATCCCTCACCGTGTAGTCTTTTTTGTCTTCATACGTTTCTTTCCAGCCTTCCAACAGATTCTAAGTACTAGATGATTTACTTTATGATTAGAACTTAGTCTTATTTTTTCCATTATATCCAGCCTCAGTAAATGTCCCAGCCATGGTAGCCTTTTATACCTTAAACTTTTCTAACATAGCATTCATTATTATTTGTCATATTTGCTTCATTTTTTGTACCCTCACCCTCTCTTCCAGTGAATTTTAAGATCAGAGAGAGCTGACAATTTCTACCTAAATCACTGTTATGACTACCAGCACGTAAAGCCCTTGCCCAATAGCTGTTGAACTCCTGAATCTCTGAATGTCAAACAGAATGATTGAAAAGTGAATCTTGATTTGATCAGTAAGAACTATTATAACTACATCTTCGATTTTCCTTTGTTGTCTTATGAAATCATCATTCCTTTTACCTGCAACTGATTAAATAAGCATGTGCATGTTGCAGACACATGCGCATGCAGGCGCGCACACACACACACACACACACACACACACACACACACACACACACACACACACCATATGTTTTGTGGGCAGGACTAAAAATTTCTATCCTGGATTTGACTATAACATTTATTTTAGTACTCTGGATCATTAGCCAAATATCTACAACTGCAACACACTCTCTGGAACAGATGCATTCTAAAAATTCAGTTTCTGTCAGTTGACTCATAGGTTCACATTGATTTATATTCTAATTTTAAAATTACCTTATTTTCATTTTCTAGTTAGTTTCAGTGGTCATTGATTTCTAATATTTTGCCACATTTTCTCAGCCTGCAAAATAACCATATGATACTTAAAAGAGTATATCTGCAAAGACAGTTGCTAACATTTAAAGACACTGTTTTTTTAAGTTCACTTATTCAAATAATCCTGTTGATCAAATAAAGGTAGTCTCTTTTATAATCGTAAAATGAATTTTTAGAAACCAGTTAATCTTAAAATATAGAACACACACATTTACTACATGTATCATTCAACAATTTTGGAACATGAATATTCTGGATGACCAAGCTTCTAACAGAGTTCAGTTTGAAAGAAAATATCAAATTCTTATGCAGATTGTGGAGGTCAGTCTTCTGGCTTTGTAACATAAAACAATATAGCCAAGAAAAAAATTACCATAAAATTTGCTTTTGTATAGCACTTTTTTTTTGAGTTGGAGTCTCAAAAGCTGGAGTGCAGTGGCACACTCACGACCTCCCCGGTGTCGACCTGCTGGGCTTTGCCAATCCTTCCACCTCAGCCTTCCAAGTAGCAGGAACTACAGGTGTACACTACCATGCCTTGTTAATTTTTTATTTATTTGTTGTAGGAAGAGGTCTCCCAAGTTGCCTGTGCTGGTCTCGAACCCGTGAGCTCAGTCAATCCTCAGCCTCCCAAAGTGCTGGGATTACAGACTAAGCCACAGATTTAAGATCTGCAGAGTGTATTCTTGCATACGTACTTCATGTAATTCTCACTGCAATCATTTCAAATAAGCAACTGACATGTAAACTACTATTTAGCAAATATGTTAATTGATCAAGAGAAATAAGTCCATTAAAAAATGTCACTCACATGCCAAATATTAAAGGGTAGATATAATTAGAGTTTGTTCTATATTATACCATTTTCCATTGGGTATTTTGTTATTATGTTACTCTTCAATATGGAGAAGACATTGCTAGATATGGCATTCAGTGATGAATATGGTAGACAGTGTTCTTATTGGCAGGACACCTACATATTAGTGGGAAAGTTTAGAAATAGACAATGATATTTTAAAAGACAATTCCAGATAGATAAGACCGAAGAAGAAAAATATCTGTAGTGTGAAGTTGTCTGGAGGGAAATAAGTCATAGTAATCAAAAGAGATTCTATTTGGAAAGGAGCCTTTTTAGCCAGACAGAGAGCTCCCACCAGAGGGACTAAAGAAAGAGCTGATGTGGCTAGTTCGAGGAATCAAGCAAAGCCAGGATACTGAGTGTGTGAGAACAAAGGTATCAGGGTTTGAGGTAAAATATCTAGACAGTATAAACTAAAATGTAGGGCATAAAAGCTAAGTTAAAGAAATTCAATTATATACAATTTGCATTGAGAAATTAGTAAAATGTTCTAGGCAAGGCAATTATGTGATTTGATTTATGGTTTAAAAGAGAATCTTCTACTATTGTGTATAGAATGGATATCGACAGTAGTAAAAATTAGAAGCAAGAAGAGGAGCTAGTGTATTAGCTCGGAAAAGAGATAAAGGAACCTGGAGAAGGGCTAAAGCAGTGAAATAAAAACAATTTGAAGTGAAAAGACTAAAATGGAGTTTGAAGGTAGACTTGATTTGATGTAGGGATTTATTGAATATAGTATATGAAAAAATGAAGACTCAAGACTGAGTATATATTTTTTGTCTCATTCTGGTCAACAAATATATTTTTTTTACTGAGATAGGACAAACTGGTTAAAGAATATTTTTGGCTTCAGTGTACAAACCAACTATATTATTTTACATAAGTTAAATTTGGTTTTATAGGAATTGGAGATAGCAAATACATAGAAGTCTGGAACTCAAAATAGAGTCCTGGACAAGACTTCAATATTAGTAAGTCGGTTATACACACACATATACACATATGTGTGACATATGATGCAATGGTATTGGACAAGTTGTGATTACCTAGAAATAGCATTTGATGAATAAGAAAGTCAAATATAGTACAAGCCCTGGAGCAGTGCAATATTTAGAGGTCAGTGTAGAGGAAACTGATTCAAAAAGGCAACTTTGGAAGAGCAGCTGGGGACATCAGCAGAATGTAATATCACAGAAACCTTCTTATTTCAACAAAGGAAAGAGGGTAGCAAAGGAAAAGATATAATTAAGTTTATTTCTTTATATTTTTACCACTTTTTAGTTATTATGTGCAAGTTATTTTGGCTGCATGAGTTATCTCTACAATAATACTAACAAATGTAGAAGCAATTCTGCATAATGTGGTCATTCACTGATATATTCATCAACAGTATTTATTTAACCATGCATTACCTCTTTGTTGAGTACAGGCCACTAATATGACCACTAATCTCAATAATCAAACAACTATATAGGAAGTAAACTTTATTAACACAGTTTTACAATAAAATGTAGAAATACAATAACATAAATAGGTAAAGAACAGGTAATCCAATCTAAGGTGTAGAAAAACTTCCATAAGAAATTAAAAGTGAATTAACTAGTTGAATGCAATCATTTTAAGTGAAAAATACTAAGCAAAATGATTAAGACACAGCAATTTTTTTTTCCCACAAGATAATATGTAATATGAAGTGAGTCATATTAGTATATGTATAGTATTAGTATAGAGTCATAGTCATGGCAAGGAGCATGGATTTTATATGACAATCAATTAAGAGACATCAAAATTTGGGGTGTAAGAATGAATTGCTTGTACTTGAGAAAAGTCAAACTTGTGATAGCAAGGAGAGAATGGAGGAGTACTGACTGAAGGCAGAAGCACACGGTAAACATTACTTGCAATAATTCGGGCTCTGTGACTCAGCCTGTAATTCCGCGCCTTTGGGAGGCTGAGGTGAGTGGATTGCCTGAACCCGAGGGTTCGAGACCCACCTGGGCAACTTGGCGAGACCTCATCTCTACAATAAATCGAAAATTAGCCAGGCGTGGTGGCGCGCGCCTGTAGTTCCAGCTACTCGGAAGGTTGAGGTGGAAGGATCGCCGAAGCCCAGCAGGTCGAGGCTGCGGTGACCGGGAGCGGCCGCTGCACTCCAGTCTGGGCGACAGAGTCAGACTCCAACTCAAAAAACAATAATAATAATAATAATAATTAATAATAATAATAAAAACAACAACAATTCTGGTAATAGAACATAAATGACAAACCGATATTGCAATGAGTGTTATATGGACAAGGTAAAGATATTAGAGAACTAGTTGAAACATTATGTTTCAGAAACATCTGAATTCATGCAAAGATAGTCAAGAAGTATTGTTGATGATGTCTACATTATCAGCTTGAGTGATTGAATAATGTTATTGCTATCATTGAAATTTGAATAGATGGATAATAGTAATGTCTACTGTATAGTCCCAAGATGATGAAAAAATATATAACAAATCATCATTCAAAAATAAATTTATCTAGATAAAATTATGTATTTACTTTAATTAATAAGCACAGATACTCGATGTGTTTTGTGCAATCTGCTAAAAATTTATGTCACTATGTGACTCCATTCATTAATAGGTGAGACTGATTTGGGCAAAACAGAAAGGTTTACGGGACTTTGTTATTATTGTGGAAGTTTATTATTTAACAGTACAGTTTACCTGACTTTTCTAGGATAGCAAAGTCTGCCTCCAAAATCAGAAGCTAAAATTTCTAGTAACTCATTTTCTAATCCTCCCTTTCATCCAAGTTACTTATGAGATTTTGATCAATGAGAAGAAACAATTCTTTGAGTTTGGTATAGAGACTACTGCTAAATATTTTCCTCTTAGATTAAAAAAAAATAGGAAAGACACGTGAGAAGAATTCTCTCATCAATTTGCTACCTCTCCTCTTTTATTCCTTTGTACAGTATTATTTAAGGGCATTTTTTTTGGTAGATTTTGTAGCCAGTTTATAACTACAAGTGGGAATATGGACACTAGGCTATAGATAGAAAAGTAAAAGGAAAGTAGGAACTCAGTCTTCTATGTCATCAATTCTCTGATCTAACCTTGAAACGACATAGGCTAACTCAATGTCATTCTTGTTTAAGTCACTGTAAATCAGGCATCCTTTCACTTTAGGCTGAAGATATTCTAGTTGATATAGCAAGTCAGTGTAACCACCAAACAATATTAACTAAGGGAGTATAAATAAGAAATATTTCTAATGAGTTCTAGGTACTACATTCAATCACAATGTGTTGAATTTTCTATTCCATATCCCTCAGGAATATCTTGGGGAGATCATACTTCTGTTGTCACTTAGAGTAGTTATAAAGTCCAGTTTAGTTTAGTGTAACTTAAAATTTCAATTTTCTATTGACTTTAGACCTAATCATTTTCCATTCTGCCCTCATCTACCCCAAATACTGTCCAGATTTTGAGAAGAAGTAATAGTAGTGGGGAGTTATGTGGCATAGACTTGTCTTATACTTTCCCTTTTCCTTCCAGAAAATTTGGTGGTAGGGTATGGAAGACCAATTTTATTAAAGGGCAAAGGTATTTTTTTTCCTTTGCTTGGTTTATAAATACTCCACTTTCGCTTATGATACTATCTCTTTATTGTGCTTTAAGGGGCAAGAGAGATGTTCTTCAGAGTGCCTCAAGAGGTTTCATTTAATTTCAAGGGAGCTTTGCCAATAGCAATTTTCAGGTGTGTCAAATGTATTAAAACTAAGGATTTAGATTAAGAAAGTTTAAGTGGAAAAAAAAAAAACACTGTAATAGGTAGAACCATTTGGCCACAGGAAAGGAAATTATTTCAAAATCAAACAGAAAAGAGCAATATTTATACAAAGTTGGGCAAAAAGGGGAAATAACCAACAGGATCTGACAGGAAAAGTGTCCAATTTATCAGCTAGTTCTCAGGATAGCTAATAAGATAGTATATTCAGCTTTTTAATGCATGTTCAAGTTTGGGGCAGGCAGAGTTAAGAGACCCATAGGAAGGAGAGAAGCCTGACAAGTTTGGAGAAAGCACAGGATAGGAAATGAGTAACCCTGAGGACTTGGTGCAGTGGCATAGTGGTAAGGCAACTGTAAATAGTGGTTTGCTTAACCCTCTACCAGTTTATGTCTTTTGCTTAAGTTATTATAAATATCAAGTCTCATTTAGGCTAATTTATTACATAATTACCCAATATATTGACAAGGTTCCTTATACCTGGCTACCAGCTGCTCTATTTGACTCAAAGGAATCATGCAATCTTGCCAAAGCAGATTCTGGGAATGAACTCAGAGTCACTGAGGTCCTTCCCCTCCAACTCACCATTTTTGTTCAAATCTCCTTTCTAAATTAAATAGCAACATGAGTGGTCAGTAATTTTGCTTTGTAAGTGGGCCGTTATCTAACTCAGAAATGGCACACCTATATACCCTTTTTATGCTAGTGATTGTGTGTGTGTGTATTGTCTTATTTACTTGTTAGACACTCTATTTGAAGAACTCCAAAAGGTTTCGTCTTCTTTCTCTATAATTCTACACACACAACTTCAGAAGGATGTGTGAAAACGAAGATAACAGAGTTTATCTGCTTCTAAGCCCCATTCAGGAGGTATGCCTCCCAATTTATTTAACCTATTTTTGATATATTGTGTATTTTTACTCCTGACTTAGATGCTGGCTTTCAATCCGTTTTAATATAAAAATATTATTTAAAATTATATGGAAATATACTAGTCATTAAAGTATAGATTTTTCAAATAAGTTATTTGAAAGTATCTTGTACTATTTTTGAGGATATATGATGCATTGAATTTTTAAAAAATAATCATTACAAATTGAAAATCAGCACTAAATGGATTCCATTAGGTTTTACACTAATTATTTAAATTAGAAAATCAAATCAATAAAAATAATTGTTTGTGTGTGTTTGTGACAGTGTGTGCCTGTTTGTGTTTGTACCCCTAAGAAAATCAATTTATAATAACTAATAAACATGTGTTCAAGTATCATCATTTTTATTGCAGGCTAAAAAATGAATATTAGCTTAGATACTAGTACTAATTTAATCACAGCACAATGGTTAATTGCTATAACACAATCAATACTTGTAGTAGATTATTCCAGTTGCTTTAAAAAAATGTAAACCAAGTACAAGCAATTGGAATAATATTATAACAGATGCTAATTGTAACTATTTGAGCATGCGTTATTTTTATGACAAGCTCAAACAACAAAACAAACCCTCAAATAATCAAGATGAGTTAGGAAGAAAGCAAAGCCAAATAGTATCTTCAAGGGGTGTCCATTTGTCAGCCATTAGCAGAAGACAACCAGCTGCTACCTAAATTCAGATGCCTCCTCATATTCTTCAGGAAGCCACGAGGAAAGGAGTGAAACAGACTAGGAAAGACGCAAACAGCAGACTCAGCACCAGCAGCAGAGTGAGGCAACTTACCAAGTAACTATGAAAATCCTGAGTGGTATAAATTTATAAAAGGTTTCTAAATTTATAGCGGTGAATAGAAAAGATCCCAATGGCCAAATCCAATCCAATTAGGATAAAAACATTTTTCCCTCCTTAACTGCCAGCTTTTGTATAAAAAATTGCTTCTTCTCAAACTCAGTCAATTTAAAAATGTCTACTAGCTGCGTTTGCCCAGCAGGAGGCTAAAGGGTCTATTATGCTGACAGATGCTCCCTGCCTTAAGATTGTACAGAATTTAAATGACTTTTATTTTCTGTTTATAGCTATTCAAATTGAATTAATACAAACATCCCCAAAATTTTGCCATTTAAAATCTGTAGCCTTTTAGTAATGTTTTAAATGATTACAGACTCACTAGTAATCTATGAACTTGGCATATGTAAATATGCCATGCTATATTTTTGTTTTTATATTATAATGTTTTTACATTTTTAAGAAAAATTGTTAACAGTTAATACCTGTTACAAATTTGTTGAATATATCATATTTTCATTATTGTTATGACAATCAGATGAAATGGATAGACAGGTAAAATTTCATTCAGTTAATATACAAGAAAAAATAATTTCACTTATTTAACTAGTTCTTTTTGCTTTGACATTGAGTGATAGAGCCAGGACTATTTGACTAGACTCTTTTCTTTTTTCTTTTCTTTTTTTTTTTAGTGAGAAAGCAGAATTTATTGAGAGGACAGAAAAGCTCCTACATTGGGACGGAACCTGAAGGGGTTACCCCCAGACTCTATTTCTACTAGCTCAGAGTACATTATATTAAACTCTGCTGCCATTATGTAAATTCGAGTGAAAGCCTATTGATTAATTTACATATTTATAAATGAAATATAAATAGAAATACAAATTTTAGCCTTTTTCAGGAAAAGAAAAACTTTGGGCCTTTTTGTAAATTATTTAAACCATATTTTAAAATTTATTTTGCTCTTTGCTTATGTATTATTTAACCCTCTGTATTAGTTTGCTGGGGTTTTAGAACAAAGCATCATAGACTATGTGGTTTAAAGAGCAAAAAATTATTACCTATCACTTATGGAGGTAGAAATCCAAATCAATGTTTATTTTTATTTCTCTTTTCGTGTTACCTCTTTCTGAAATTCTTAAAAATTACAATATTAATCACTAAAAAAAAAATTTCTTCTTCCTCTTCTTCTTCTTTTTTATTTTAAAAAGACTTTTACTTTATTTTAGATTCAAGGGGTACAACATGTGCAGGTTTGTTACATGAATATACAATGTGATAGTGAGGTTTGGACTTTACTGAGCCTGTCCAATCATATTGAACTAGGGTCCATTCTAATGACCTATTTTGACCTGATTTCCTCTGTAAAGACCTTTTCTCCAAATAAAGTCACATTCTGAGGCAATAGGGATGAGGACTCTAACATATGAATTTGTGGGGAACCCAACTCATCCCATAACACCCTCCGTATTTTTTCTCACCTTTAAGTAGATAGTTTAACCTTCTATTTTCCTAAGATACTGAAGGCATAAAAGAAGAAACTTCTTTATCTTATTCTTCATTTCCTACAATATAACATTTTATTTTTTCCTAGCATAGTAATAAGTTGTCCCTACTCATACAAAAAGTCTTCACCAGAGTCTTGAATTTCATCTCTCAACAATAGTTTGGGTTTTTATTATTTTTCAATCTTCAAAGTTTTATTTAAAAACTTCATACATTTAATATTTTTTATTATTTTTCTTAAAAGTTCTTAACTCCAAGATCTTCTCAAGTCATTGTCCTATCATCTCTGCCATTCTGAACAGCTGAGATCCTTGAAAGTAAGCTCACCGATGCCTTATATCTCTCATTTCACAGCCAGTCTCTGCCTTTGCTATTTCAGAAAAACCACATTAAACAAAGTCAGTCATGATAGAAAATTGAATTGAATGTTTATTTTTATTTCTCTTTTCGTGTTACCTCTTTCTGAAATTTTTAAAAATTACAATATTAATCACTAAAAAAAAAACTTTCTTCTCTGTCTTCTACTTTTTTCTCTTATTGCCTTTTACTTCTCATAATTGTTTTTATCAATCATACAAAAATGTTGCTTTTCATTACCTTTGGTGTTGTGCTATTTTCATTCTAAACTGACCTTTTATTCAAACCCTTATTTGAAGTGCCAAACCCTTATTTGAAGTGCCACCTATAATATTTTCACCCCCAGATTGATGTCATCAGATCCATGGGCTAGTTCTAGACATCTACATTTGGAGTCTTAGGATTTTCTCAAATGAATACTTAAAAGTAAACTAATTGTCTTTTGTGCTTTTTTTCCAATTTTTTCATGTTTTTCTTTTTCAAATATATGAACCAATCTTACACTTTACTCAAACTTATGACTCTTGCTACCACAAGATAATAGAAAATGAAGTTATTTCATATTTTTCTAAATTGCATATTCTATCTACTTAGATATATTTCAGCCAGGTAAGATTGCTTATGCCTGTCATCCTAGCTCTTTGGGAGGCTTATGTGGGAGGATTGCTTGAGCTAGGAGTTTGAGACCAGCCTAGGCAACATAGCAGGCACAGACTCTACAAAAAATTAATTAATTAATAAAAATAAATAAATTAACTAGGCATGATGGCTGATGCCTGTAGTTCCAATTACTAGAAAGGTTGAGGCAGGAGAATCACTTAAGCTTAACAGTTTGAGGCTCCGGTGGGCTATGATTGTGCCACTGCAACACCACACCCAGCATGGGCAACATGGGAGACTCCATCTCAAAAAAAAAAATAGAAAGAATATATGTGTGTGTGTGTGTGTGTGTGTGTGTGTGTGTGTGTGTGTGTGTGTGTGTATGGCTGCTTGTACTGATATTATTCACAAGAATTGTATGCATTTACCATTTCAAAGCAATATGTACAGAATTGATATTGGTCCTGCAGTAGCTTCTATGGGAATCACTTGTGGACTAGATAAAGTACATTTTGGAGGGATAAACTGAGGAAAAGTAATGTCCATTAGAATGCAAGATCTTGCATGGATGATAAAATGAAAAACTATTTCTCTGCCTCATAAAATATAGTTTTGTCCAAACATATATGCAAAATAAATGATGTAAATTGTTACACTAAGAAAATAAATGATTTAAACAAAAATAATACTTTATTATTATTATTATTATTATCATTTTTGTGAGTTGGAGTCTCACTGCCCAGACTGGAGTGCAGTGACCGCTCCCGGCCACCGCAGCCTCGACCTGCTGGGCTCCGACGATCCTTCTGCCTCAGCCTTCCAAGTAGCCAGAATTACAGGGATGCGGTGCCACGCCCGGCTGATGTTTTTATTTATTGTAGAGATAAGGTCTCGCCAAGTTGCCTGGGCTACCACAAGATAATAGAAAATGAAGTTATTTCATATTTTTCAAAATTGCATATTCTATCTACTTAGATATATTTCAGCCAGGTTAGGCAATCCACTCACCTCAGCCTCCCAAATCGCAGGATTACAGGCTGAGCCACCTAGCCCGGCTATAATATTTTATTATAAACATTTGATATTTTAACATTGTTTAAAAGGAAAATATGTATCTTTAAAAGTTCTAGCAATACAATGATGCCTTATAGTTTTTATGTTTTTGCTATTCTAAATTTCCAATATTTTCTAAAATTACCATATGTCATGTAAGTAACTTAAAAATTATGTAAATACTAGGAATTATAGTAACAAATAATTTTGTTTTCTTTTTCCAATCCCAATATGAACCAAAATATGGTAGAACAAAAACAATATATTTGGAAATTAGTCTATTCAACATTGTCTGTCGTGTTTTTTTGTTATTAATATTTTTAAGTAGGGTAAGCTTGACTCTAAATTAGACTGTAAAGTATTTTTAAAAGCTTTTTAAACATCATTCAATTCAATCCTCAATAAGACATAAAATAAACACTTAATAAAAGTTTATCTACTGATTGATCATCTTTGTATAGCATTTCTTTTACTTGGTCTTATTAATATTTTTGGTGCAAAAGTGTAAATTTTCTCTATAATTTAATTTCATCCCAAAATATTACCCTGTTTTCATAACAAATTATGACTGAATGGTTCTCAAACTTATTCTGTAAGTTTCAAAACTTAGCAGCATTAGACTGTGTTTATAGTAAAAGCTGTTACAATAGACTCTTTATTTTGATAAATCAAAGTGGCAAAAGGGTATAAAAGGTATACATTAATATTTTAGATGTAAAGCTGAATATTCTGGAGATTATCCTAATTATTTACCATCATTGTATAATTTGTTAAGCAATAATCAGTCAACTTCTAATGTTTTACTTTATTATTATGTTCATTTTGAGATGTGTACCCTAAATTATAAGTTTTGTTTGTAAATACTTTATTTTATAATACTCTCATAGAACAACTTAGATTAGGAAATATATATATGTTTTCATACAACAGTAAATATTTTTCTGATGGAATTTGGAATTTTAAATCTGAAAGAACAAGTAAGAATAAAATTACTCTGAGCACAGAAATTTCACAAAGCAATTAATTCATTTATTTATCTATTTTTAAATAATGAATATACATAGGTATTTTAATTAAAAATTTGAAAACATGACTGGTTATTTTTACTACATATTAATATTTGTATTTAGTTTATTATTTTTAATTTTTATTGATACGTATGTACATATTTGGGGGTTCCATGTGATAATTTAATACATTGATATAATTTGTAACAATAAAATTCATGTAACTGAAATATCCATCACCTTATAATGCTTGTCTCTTTTTTATTCTAGAAGCATTCCAATTATTCTTTTTCTACTTATTTTGAATTATACAATAAGCTATTGTGAGCTATAGTCACCCTATTGATATATTCAACTGTATGTTTGTATTAATTAAACAAACTCTTTTCATCCTCTACTTCTCCCTATCCTTCATGGACTCTCATAACCACTAATCTTCTCTCTGTATACATAAGATTCACGATTTTAGCTCTGACATATTTGTCTTTCTGTGCTTGGCCTAAAAAGTTTATAGCTTCTAGTAACTGGAAACTGCACCTTGACTAACTATACCTCACAGTAATAAATGAACTGGAGAAAGTAATGATGAAGTATATAAATCTTGCTTATTGACTGGTTCTAATTTTATGGTGATAAATGTCAGTGAAATAAGTGAGGAGAAAGAAGATTCCACAGTTGCTGGGGTAGAAGGTGGATTTTTTAAAAATTTTGAGATCTTGAAGCAGAAATAACTACTATAAAACAGCAGGAGAGGAGATATTTTCGGAGTTACTCTTCAGGGATATAAATTTAATTGGCTTGAATTATTTATTAAGGTAAATATTAAAATTATTTATATTTTTGTTTTTAATTTATGTTTGTTTAAATCTAATATTATCATTTAAAAAATTCTGCTTTAATTAAACACATTGTCCATGAATATATACTAGAAGCTACCAAGACCAAGAATACTCATGAACTTCAGACAAATAGGACTGTCTTGTGAAATGCATTTTTCCAAAATTCTAGAACTAGAATACATACCCAATATTTTACTTTATAAACAGTTGTCAAGAACTTTGTAGCCTGCAACTTTTTATTTGATGAAAGAGTCTGTATTAACTCTTCCAATATGCCTTTTATTTTTGTCTTTACATAACTGAATTAAAGAAAGTTGGATATTTAATTTCAGGAAACTACTTGGGCTATATTTGCATGTAGGAAATATATATTATCAGTACTTGGAGATAGAAACCTTCCATTCTCTGTGACTAAGAAGACCTGGAAAAGCACCATAAAGACACAGCTTCCTGGATTTGATGATAGGCTGATTCAACTCATTTACACAGCTAAAGGAACAGTGTTTTGATCAGATATACAAGATAATTCCAAAAATAGCTTCACCCACATGAACTTTAACAGTACCCATGCAAGCACTGATCAGGAGAAATGAGATCTTAGTCAAGAGTTTTCAACTATGCTGGTCAAAAACTCTAAACCAATTAGGTCTCTATTTTTATGGGTATCATCAAACATATATAGGTCTCATTGCTTGCTTTTCTCCAATCCTATGTCTACATAAAACCTTATGAATATGAATTGACTTTTCATTTTATCTAAATTTAGAAAGTGATCGCATTAACAATGGCATGAGGAATATTATACCAAATTTGTATGATATATACAATTTTAAACAAATAAATAAATTTGCCCATTTGTATAAGCAGCCTCAGGAGTTATTTAGCTATGTCAATCTGTGATGATGGTTCTTATAGGATCTGACTTCTGAGTGTGCATGCTAGAGACACAAAAACCTGAGTCGTGGTAATTAAATACAAGAATAAATTTCAATTTGTCAGGTCTCTGTACAAACAGCTAACCAGTGTGATCCTGATATTAGGATTTTGGTTTTTTTTTTACTTTTTGATGTATGGTTTGTAAAAAAAATGTAATACTTCAGGAGTTTACAAACCACTGAAAGTTCTACTATTCATGAAGAGAATTTCCTTTATACTCTGTGTTTTAGAATACTTAACTCTGATTTATCATCCTTGTCTTGTTTTACTTAAAGTAAAGCAAATCATAAAATGGCAAACAAAAAAAAAAAGCAAAACAAAGAAGTTCAATTTGGAACCATTTCACAATACTATTTTGTTTTGTGGTTTTATGAATTCACATTTTTTTCTTTTGAGTTGATGGTTTTAAACATTGTGTCATTTTTTAAACTTTTTCTTAAAATGTATCCTGAGCAATTTTGTAAAGCATTTGTAATTAGGAAAAAATTGTATTGCAAATATTTCCCCTTTAAGAAACACTAAATTTAGATACATAACACATTGTCTTTCAATCTCCAATCCCTATAATGTATTCATATCCAACAGTTAATTTACACTTACACCAATGTAAGCTAACAACATATATGTACAATAAAGTAAAAAGATCTGAAATTATAACAATATTTTATTTATTTAAATGTTATTATAAAGATGTGGGATACAAGTGAGGGTTAGTTACATTAGTAGGCTGCATGCAAGTGAAGTTTGGGCTTCCAGCTGGAACCTCACATCCCCTGGTAGTAAACCAGGTCATCTCTTCCTCCTTCCCTCCCTTCCTCCTATAGCAGTGGCCAACAACTGTCAATTCCTCCCTTGTGCTTATGTGACTATTGTTTAGGGACCATTTATGACTGAGAACATGCAATATTCATTTCTTTGTTGCTGTGATAGGTCACTTAGAACAATGGTCTCCAGCTCTATCCAGTTTGTTGCAAACTTCGTGATTTTGTTCATCTTTAGGACTATGTAATACTCCATAGTGTATATGTACCACATTTCCTTTATCCTTTTCACTATTGATGGACAATAGGGTTGGCTCTGTGCTTTTGCTATTGTGAATACTGCAGCAATGAACATGTATGTGCAGGTGTCTTTTTTTGTAGAAAATTTTATGTTCCTCTGGTTATGGAAGATCAATTTTTAGTTATTTTAGGAAGTGTCACCCTGCTTTCCATAAAGATTGCCCTAGTTTGCACTCCCACCATCAGTGTAGAAACATTCCGTTTTCTCCATACCTGTGCCAGCATCTGTTGTTATTTTTATTTATTACTGATGGCCATCGTTAGTGGGCTTAGGTGGTATCTTATTGTAGTTTGATTTGCATGTCTCTGATGATTAGTGAGGTTGAGAATTTTTTCATATGTCTGTTGGCTGCTTGTATACCATCTTTTTAGAAATGTATGTCCATGTCCTTTGTCCATTTTTTAATGGCTTTTTTTTCCTTTCACATAATTTGAATTCCTTATGGATCCTGAATGCTAGGCATTTGTCAGATGCATAATCTGCAAATATTATTTCCCATTCTGTGGGTTGTGTCTTTAATCTCATGTTGACTTCTTATGCTGTACAAAAGCTTTCCAGTGTGATGAGGTCCACTTATATAAACACTTATGGCAATTGGTTTAAGGAACTAGGTCAAGAATTCGTTGCCTACTCTGATGTGCTTAAGGGTGCTTCCTACATTTTCTTCTAGGATTCATATAGCTGAAGTTTTACATTTAAGCCTTTGATTGAGTTTGAATTGATAATTTAAGTGCATATGAAACTGACAATTAAGTTTGCAAACTCATTCTAGTAAAAGTGCTACATACATCATTACTGAATATCACTACGGTCACCTTCGAATTATTCCCCTTGGGAAACTATGTACTGATGCCAGAAACTAGTCCACCCATTACAGCAATTTTGGAATTCTTTTTCTGGAATGGACATCAGAACTGTTGTCATATTGATGTCTTGAATGTCATCAAAATGTCTTTCTTTCTATATTTCCTTTATTTTTGGGTAAAGAAAAAAGTCACCGGAGGCCAGATCAGGTGATAGGAAGGGTATTTCAATACAGTTATTTGTTAACTGACAACAGCTCTGATGGCCATTCCAGAAAAGTGTTCCAAAATTGCTTTGACAGGTAGAATAGGCTCTGGCATCGATGCATAGCTTCCAAAGGGGAGAAATTTGAAGTTGACATAGTGGTATTCAGCAATGAGGTATGTAGCACTTTTTCTAGGGTGAGTTCATAAATTTAACTGTCAAGTCTGGTAGTGAAACCTCATCTCTACAAAAAAAAAAAAATAATAAATTAGCTGAGAGTGGTGGTGCATGCTTATATTTATATTGCAAAAAGTAAGTTTCTTGATAATTCTTTATATTATACAGTTACAAAATTTTCATATTAATCTTAAAATTTGTTTAAATGCAATTGAAATAATAAAGTTTTAACAAATGTTTCACAACTGTGTCATTTAATAATATGTCTTAGTAACAAAATGCCAACCTTTCAATGTCGACTTTTGTTATAGCCATTGAAAATCAATATTTAAATAGCCACTTCAAAATTATATCCTTTCTAAAGATCAAAAAATATTTAAATCACAACCTTAAAAATAACTTTTCTTCTACTGACCTCCTAAGAGGTCGCAGAAAATAACAGAAACACAAATGAAATATGTGTCATAGAATGATTTTAATCTCTGAAAAGAAAATGCTCCATATTACTAGTGTATAAATTTATTTCACACAAAATTCTCTGCTGCTATAAATGTTCTAAGCTACCATATTATTTCATTATTTTATAAATATAATGATTTACCTCAACTATAAATATGCTGTGACTTTCAAATTCCAACCACTTGCTTTAGCATAAAAGATTACACAATAAAACATAAGAACAGATCTAATTCTTTTCTAATTTGGAAAATTCTTCTTTCTTTGATGATAGTTCCATGTTACAGATGTAGTATTGTTTCTATGAAATTCTTGTAGGGGTTTTAGAAACCATTTAAGGTTTCTAAGAAAAGAGTAGATGTTATTGCTTGTCCATCTTACACTGAAATCTCATTATTGAAGCTGTCACATGCATATAATATAGAAATTAAACACAATAGTGGCATACTTGCTACTGACAGCTGTGCATATCTGTGCAGCATTCATAGTAACATCTGCACAATTGCTACCTCACCTAGTCCTCAATTAATGTAATCAGGAAGGTTTACAATTCCCAATGCACAAATCACTGAGAATTGTAACTCTTACCTGTCTTTTCATTCCCTAAAATTAATCATTTGCTCTTCACATATCCAGTATATTTGCATAATTTCCCATATTATACACCTCTGTAGTTGCTTTTTATCACCTTTCCTAAGAGCTGACTATAAATGCCTTTTTCTTATTAAAAATAATTATTTTAAAATAGAAAAAATTAATTTCAGCACCTTGAAATATCTTGCATGTTAGATGTACTTAGTAAAAATTAGAACTAGCACATAACAAAGCAAAGCAGTGTGTTATGACAAGTGTAGATGATAAATCTTATATTTATTCATCCAGGTTTCTCCTATCTTCCAGTGTAATGTTTTATTTCTTTTTTATTTCTTTCTTTTCTTTCCAGTTTTAGATGTCTTGCTGCACTGCACATGATCTTAAAACAGTGTTTTTTAATATTCTGACATATCTGATAACTAAGACTCATTCAATTCATCTTGCTTTTACAGACAATAATTTGGGAAAATATGTTTAAATTTTTCAAAAACTATTTTCTCTTTAATAAATTAATTTACTTGAATTTTAAGAATATTTCCACTTTAATCTCGATTATAATTATGAGATTAGCATTATAATGAATTCAAATCTTATTTAAGTTGTTACTGTATTTCATTTAAAACAATTATTACGTGTGTAAGGTTGGGCTGCCCAATGCAGATTAAAACCAAGATTTTTTAAATAGTCAATTTATATAATATAAATACTTTGTTTTGTTTAATTTTCTAGAAAAAAATCTACTTGTCAAAAATGCCACTGCTAAAATTACTACATATGCTATTTTGGAAATGAAATATTTAATTGTTTCTCCATTTCTTTCTTTCTTTCTTTTTTTTTCGTTTTTTGATTTGGAGTCTCACTCTGTCGCCCAGACTGGAGTGCAGTGGCATGCTCCTGGCTACCGCAGCCTCGACCTGCTGGACTCAAGCGATCCTTCTGCCTCAGCCTTACAAGTAGCTGGAACTACAGGCGTGCGCTACCACGCCTGGCTAACTTCTTATTTGTTGTAGACAAGGGCTCACCAAGTTGCCCAGGTGGGTCTCGAACCCTCAGGCTCAGGCAATTCACTCGCCTCGGCCTACCAAAGTGCTGGGATTGCAGGCTGAGCTGCCGAGCCCGCCTGTTTTTGCATTCTTTGGAAAATTCTAATTGTAAGGTTTACAAAAATTTGTTAATTAGTCTTAATAGCAGAAATATCAAATTAATAGTGCCCTAACATAGGCCATTTACTTACTTCCCTTCTGTATTTGATCTGGTGAAAGTTAGTTGGAGATGAAAAAAGGAAACTTCCCCTTCAATAATCCTTTTCCAGCATTTCACTGGGTAATACAAATTTCTTACACTGAAATACAACTCAACCTAATTTAAACATACTTCATGAGACCAGTGCACAAGTATCCTCACACCTGCACAATTCTGTCTCTATTAGTTGATTTATCAAGATTCAGAATTTTTTTCCCAAAACTCTTTATGCCAGTTGACTTATTTTCTATGTACAGGATTTAAATACATTTTAATACATTTGCAATGTAAAAAGAGTTGTAGATGAAGACTGAATTGGATGATTGGAAAGAACTTATGTATAAAGTCAATAATTAATATTAATAAAATAATTTTGTGTGAGTATTGTTCCAGTTTAGTAAATTTAAGGTCATGCTGCAACTGTTCTTGTATCTTAGGTAAGAGTTCATATCTGCTGTTAATAACTCACATATATTATTTATAGTTTAAGCTAAAATGTATTTACTTGGCCTGTTAAATGCCAGATTGCTATGATTATCAAGATTAAATAATTTTTGGATTAAATTACATACCACCAGATATTATTGTGCCATTTTTGTGCCAATAATGAACATCCCCACCTATATCATAAAAGATATATATGTATATATGTGTGTGTGTATTTAAAACACAGATATATCAGAATTATTATTATTACTATTTTTTTTTTTTTTTGAGTTAGAGTCTCACTCTGTCGCCCAGGCTGGAGTGTGGTGGCAGCTTCCGGCCACCGCAGCCTCTACCTGCTGGGCTCCAGTGATCCTTCCGCCTCAGTCTTCCAAGTAGCAGGAACTACAGGTGTGTGCTACCACGCTCGGCTCATTTTGATTTATTGTAGAGATGAGGTCTGGCCAAGTTGCCCAGGCGGGTCTCGAACCCGCGGGCTTAGGCAACCCACTTACCTCAGCCTCCCAAAGGCATGGGATTACAGGCGGAGCCACCGAGCCCTACTATCAGAATTATTAGTAAGTGTACGAGTCAGAAAAAATTCAGTATTGTGTTTTGAATTAAAATAAAGTATTAATTGTATTAAAATCTATTTAGAGTTTATTACTATTGTGTATCATACAGTAACAAAAGATTACTCAGTATAGTTATTAGGCTCTAATAGTTATGCAGTGAATCATTTTACTACTTAAAGTTGATGCTTAATTTGCTAAACTCATTTTTTTTTTTTTTTTTTTTTGAGTTGGAGTCTCACTCTGTCGTCCAGACTGGAGTGCAGTGGCCGCTCCCGGCCACCGCAGCCTCGGCCTGCTGGGCTCCAGCGATCCTTCCGCCTCAGCCTTCCTAGTAGCCGGAATTACAGGCATGCGCCACCACACCCAGCTGATTTTTTGATTTATTGTAGAGATGAGGTCTCACTGCCCAGGCGGGTCTCGAACCCGCGGGCTCAGGCAATTCACTCACCTCAGCCTCCCAAAGGCGCGGGATTACAGGCTGAGCCACCGAGCCCGGCTTGCTAAACTCATTTTTTATTAAATTCAGTATTTTATTAATATTATAATTCTCACAAAGCAATCTAATTGTTTTTTCTAAAATTTTTCAAACAAATTGCTCAATGTCCTAATGAATCATATTGAAATGCCTTAAATATTTAGGTTTTCAAGACTTTGAACATGTAATCATTTATGTAATTGTTTATGTAAATAGACTGTATCTTGCGTTTTTGTCAGTGCATTAAGTTCTATTATATGTAAACACATCTTTAGTTGGATTTAATTTAGAAGTAATATATAAAAAAAAGCTCATGATTTTGTTGTAACAGAAATTTGTGTTAAATATATTTTTTATACTTTCATATTATGTACATATCATGATAAGAATTCATTAGTAATTTCAACCTGAATTACACAAGAAGAGTATTGTAAATTATAATATGTAGTTTCTAGTAGTGAAAAAATAATTAGCAACCGAAAAAGTGAAGGCATGATAAAATAGTAGTTGAACAGGATGGAAAATTTGTTCATTGTTTTCATTATTCTACAATTTGAACTCAAAGAATAAGATGTGTTTATTATGAGTTTAGTTTGTCTTTGGATAGAAAATTATTTAGCTTACTATGCTTAAAATAATGTCACATAGGGCAACCCTATTGGGTCACCTCCTACTGTGGGAGCTTTTCTGTCCTCACAATAAATCTTGCTTTCTAAAATAAAAACTAATAATATCACATAATTTTAGGGGTAAGTAATGCACCATTTATAAGTATTTAAATTTATTGAAAAATATGAATAAAAGGATGAGAATAATGTCTTTTGCAGCAATGGATGAAGTTAGAGGTCATTATCCTAAGTGAAGTAACACAAGAATGGAAAAGCAAATACTGCATATTCTCATAAGTGGAAGTCAAGCTATGGGTCTGAAAAGTCATAAGGAATATTTTATAGGACACTGGACCCTCAGAAGGGGAAGGTCAGAAGGGAATGAAGGATAAAAATATCACCTATGGAGTACAATGTACATAAGTGGATGTGATGGACAAACTTAAAGTTTAGACATCTTCATCACTTTGAGATACATCCATGTACCAAAAAACACTTGTATCCCTAAAGCAATTAAAATAAAACAATAATAATAATAATACAAAATATATAAATAAAATACTTAGTTTCTAAAGATACTCAGGATTTAGGAAATAATGATTCCTGTCCTTAAAAACAATGTTAAAATGGAAAAGAAAAAAATAGCAAAATAATAGTACATTTGGAAAATTTTCAAAGGTCTATAGTCTGATATGAATTTTAATATTAAAAGGAGTCTATTAAATTTTCTGAAAAGAAAATGAAAGCTTGCTGAAATTTAATGTCATCAGAAATATAAATACTCTTAAAAGTAATATTCATGCATTCAACAAATATTACTGAGAATGAATTCTGTGCTAAATTCAGTTTTCTGGCATGGTTACAGAACAGAGGAAAAGATATTCAAGTTCCTACCTTTATGATCCCTACATGAAGATTGTTTACACATAATATCATATTTACTTTAGCTTATTTTCTTTTATTCTGTATAATATTTCATGTAATAATTTATTCTATGAAATATTTTACACTCTTCTATGCAATATTTTAGTTTAAAGGTAATCAGTATGTTAAAGGAAAACTAATTATCCCCTACCCTCTATAAAATGAATTCTAAAAATGCAGAGTAGAAAAAATTCTCCTTATATATTGTGGCCTTCCTTACCTATTGAGTATCTAATCTGTTTTCTTCATGTTAAAAGAGATTTTAGAAAACAGAACTTTCTCCTCTGTGTAATGTAACAAACAGGAAAATAATAGAAATAGATAATTATTATTCATGACACACTTTATTTTAAAAATGTATATGCATACATGTATACTATATATATAGTATATATATATGTGTATGAAGTAAATATATATATGGCTACACATTTGTGAACATAACAGTCAAACCAATTAGAATATTGAAAATAATTTACTTAAGTGAATTCATGTACTACTCTCTCTCTCTCTGTTTCTGTTTATCATCCTGGCTTTCTTTAGCTGGGAAGATAAATGAAAGGAGAGACAGAGAAAGAGATAGAGGGAAGAGGATATTATCAGCATTAAAAAATAATTCCAAATTATTTTCTAAAGTTGGCCATATTTATATTTCAACAAGCAAATTATAAGGAAACCTATTGTTCTACATCTATTATAGCATATGGAATTACAAGAACTATAAGGCATCATGATGAAATGATTGAGTTGTTTGTCTTTCTTAATTAAGAAAGCATCTGTGTATACATGTGTACATAAACACATATGTGCGTGTATGTGCTATTTTTGTTTGTATTTTCTGTCTGTGATATATATGCAAATAAATTTGTTCATTTTATATGTAGTCTTTATTTCATTTGGTAGTCTGAAATTTTCATTTTTATATAACCAAATTTCTAAAAACTTAGAGATGGTAATTCTGAGATGAGTTTAAGGTATTATTTTCTCCATACAGATTAGAAAATACTCACATTCATTTTCTGCTGCATTTTTTACAATTTTATAAGAAAATTGATTAATTGGTATTATATAGCACATAAAACTATTAATTTAGAAGCAGATAATAAACATAATTAATATAACCATTGATTTGAACTAAAACTATAATTTTAAAAAACATATGAGCTAGATAAGTAAAAATACTGAAACTTTAATAACATTTACAGCTGAATGATATTTAAAATGTCACATATAATAAGTTGACTGTAGTAAAAATGAAGATTTAAGCAAAAAACTATTGCCTTAAATATTTACAATAGAAAAGAAGAATGGACTTACATTAGATGGTTTTCCATAGATTCAAATACCTCTGTGAACACTAGTTAGGAGGCATACAAAAATAAAGTGTGTAGATGCATGTGCAAACACACACTTACATATGTGCACAGGCATACACACACACACACACACACACACACACACACACACACGCTCACACACATACACCGCTAGGGACATTATAATCAAAATTCTGAAGCCAAGACCAAAAGATAAGCTTAAAGGAAACCAGAGAAAAAAATAACACATTATGTACAGAGGAATAAGGCTATGTATGAAAGTATATTTTCCCCAGAAGTAATGTTAACAAAAAAAATTAGACTTTATGGATAATATTTTTTTGTATGACTGAAAGAATAATACTGTCAAACAAGATAGCAATAACAGCAAAAACAATCCTCAATAGTGAAGGATAAGATAATATTAATTGCCAGCAGACACACAGACACACACACACTACACACACACACACACACACACACACTCACATGTTACATACACAAATATATATAACATACATTCATTGCCAGCAGTCATATATATATACATACACATACACACATATAAACCCATATATGAGATACATATTATTTCATATCTTTAAAGTGCAATGATGTATATTTTAAAATAAAATATATTGAGTTTTTAAAATTATTAATTACTTTAAAAGATAAATGATTGCTTAAAGAAAATAATAGCAGTGTACTTTATTTCTTGGCCACCTGAAGTTTGTAAACTTTGTAACAGACTACACAGTAAATCTTTTAGCCATATCATTTATGTTGCAGCTATTCAACTCTGCTATTGTAGCACATAAAAGTCATATATAGTATGCAACATAAATGTGGTTTGTTCCAGTAAAACCTCACCTTTAAAAACAGGTGACAGGCTGATTTAAGAACTTCTCTTAGAAAAACACTTCTAAGAGAATGACCAGAAGACAATACCTGATATGACACTTTTTAATATAGTTAATATGACACATTTTCAATATCATTAATACAGAAGAAATCAAATAACCCACTAAAATGAGCATGCGATTGGAACTTAAGTATATTTATGGCAAATAAACACATAACAAATGCTAAACATCACTAGTCATTGTGGAACTGTTAAATAAAACCACATAGTTATTAGATTTTCTACAATTTAAGGCACAGCAACAAAAAAGTCTGTGCCTATAATCTCTCTGTCTCCATTTCTCATTCAAATAAGCCCATGGTTAACTGCTATTCTAAATTTTAATTTTATTTTTACTTTAGATTCAAGGGGTACAAGTGCTTGTTTATTCCATGGATATATTGTGTAGTGGTGGGGATTTGGTCTCAGGTGGCCCATTCTCCAGATAGTGAATAGTATACCCAATAGATAGTTTCTGAACCCTGACCCCCTCTCTGCCTTCCTCTTTCTTGGTGTCCCCAATGTTTTTTATTTCCATCTTTGTGATTACTTGTTTCTTGCATATAAGTGAGACCATGTGGTGTTTTCTATGTCTGAGTTAGTTCACTTAGGATGAAGTTCTCTAGTTCTATTCATAACAACCTATATTAATTCTGTATGAATAGTATCACACAATATGTACTCCTTTGTTTCTGCTTTCTTAACATTATATTGACTTGGTATAGCATCATATATACTTGGTATAGCATAACTATAACTCTTTTTATTTCTGTATGCCATTGGGTAAATACACCATGGTTACCCTATCTATTGTTGATGGAAAATAAAGCAGTTCAATTTTTTATTATCATAAATAGTGTTTGCATGAACAGTCTAGTATCTGCTTTGGAAAACATATGCATGCATTTTTGGCAGGTCTGTTCCTAAGAGTGAAATGGATGAATCACAGGATACACATATGGACAACTTTAGATTTTTCAAAGACTTTTTCAAAAGTAATTCTAACAATCCACACTTCTTGCAAACAACACTTGCTATTTTCCATCATGTTTCCCCTTATTTTTATTCATTCTGCTTTTGGTGAGCTAGTATTGCATTGTGATTTTATTCATATTCCTTTTAAGACTAATTGTATCAGTATATCAATTACCTATTGCTGCATTGTAAGTCACTGTGAAACTTACATATATTCTAAAAATCAGGTTTTTATTTCTCATAACTCTGTGGGTTGTCTGGCCAGTTTCTTGACTGGTTTCAGCTGGGCTCATTCATACATCATTGCCAAGTGGGTAAGAATCCCCCAGACTTCCTTGACACGTGTGACATGTGCTACCTCTTGGCTGAAGTTCTTCAACTGTCCTCCACTTAGCATTTGATCCATCCATAAGTTTGATTTTTTGTTTGTTTGTTTGTTTTGTTTTACATAATGGTCTGAAAATACTCCCACCATTGTTATGCCTGGTGGAATCTGCAAAACCTCCTGAGGTCAAGAACTGTTGCATTTTAAAAAATTTATTTTAAATATGTGGGGAACAATTCAGAACTAGGGACATAAGTGTTCATTGTATAGGTGAAGTTTGGGCCTCCCATTGGTCCTCACTTTGCCTGGTCTGGAATTGGATCCCCCTACTGATGTTATGTGCCTCTCACCACCAAGATACCCCAAAACACAAAGACATGAACACTAAACATCATCATGCTGAACAACTCCTGGGTCAATACAGAAATCAAAACAGAAATTAAAAGATTCTTGGAAATGAATGAAAACAGAGATGTCTTACAAAAACCTCTGTGATGTAATGAAACCAACACTAAGAGGGGAATTTATAACTCTATACACAGCCATTAAGAAATATACAAAGATCATGAGTTAACAAGCTAACAAATCACCTAAGGGAGATGGAAAGGCAAGACCATCAAAACCCTAACTTAGCAGAAGAATCCAGATCACCTAGATCTGTTACATTCTATTGTTGAAGGCAAATCACAAGACAAGCCCAACTTTAAGGCTAGAGAAATAGATAAAAGATTATAATGGGAAGAGCAGCAAATACGCTTTTTCTAAAAATGTTAGTTTTTTCTTACAGTCCTGTATATTCCCTCTATTTTAATATTGACAAAAGCACAATTGAGGGCTGGATTCTAGAATTCCTTTTCTGCTCCATTTGTTTATTTAGATTTCCACTGAACTATACCACAATATCTTGACAGGTATAATTTAAAATGGGTACTGAGATAATGGAGGTGGAGCTTAAGATGGCAGCTGACAAGTCAGGCTGTAAAGGTCTCATGCAGAAAAGTGCCAATTGAAACTCTCTGCATGAGTGAGTGGGCAGGCACTGGTGGGAGTGTGAAAGTCCATCTGAGGGGATTATCAGGTGCATGCACCAGGGTCCCCCTCTGAGAGTGACTGCAGGCCCCCACTGCCTGGAAATTGAGGTGTAGCCCGCAAGATGGCACTCAGAAAAGTCTGCGGGAGCACCTGAGAAAAACCTGCTGAACCCAGCTGATTCCCAGTGCCTGGCACCAGGCCCACACCATCACCTGTCATAATGGAACAGCTAGAGCACTGAATCTGATCAGCAGAGAGAGAGGATCAGGGAAACAGAGAGGAGTCCATGCCTGGTAAGGAGCTGCCCACTGCAGTCATTTTCCAGGCAAAGATTTGCATTGGCCCGCCCAGCTCCCCCACAACAACCTCCAACTTGTTGCCTAAGGCAATCTAGTCAAACCAGAGAGACAGAAGTCCCTCCTCCAAGTTGAATCAGACAACTCAGATCTGTGTGACAGACCTAAAAGACAGCAAGTCCAGTAAACCCAGATCCGATTCATCTTCCTCCCAAAGTCGGCCTGCAGCAACTGACCCAGGATGTAAGTAACCCTATCTGCCTATAATAAGAGCAGAGGGGAGAAGTTAGAAATCAGAGCTGAAGGGACTTTGGGCACACAGAAAGGACGGCAGAGCCAGTCTGGTTTCTTGTTTTTTTATTTTTTATTTTTTTAATTTTTACTGTTTGTTTTCCTCACTTTTGTTGGCTTTTAGTTTTAGGGTTTTTTTTAGTTTTCTTCCATTCTGGTTTTGATAACATTTTCGTACTTGTTTTGCTTTTGTTATTTTACTAATTTTTTTTCTTCTTCCTATTCTTTAGACTCACTGTTTGTGTAGGGGAAGAATACATCAATAGGTAGGATTCTATTGGACTGTATGTATGTGTGATTACCTGTAATATTTCGGGGTATTGTTGTTTGTTTGCTTATTACTCTTTTCTACCTTGTGTCTCTTTTCTTTTTGCTAGTTGGTAAGTCTGTTTGTTTTCTCATTTACTCTTCTCTTTCTCCACCTTCCTGTCAACCCTTCCCCTTCCTTCTTCCATTATTTTCCTCTTTCCTATCTCATTTTGTTCCAGGGAGCAAACCTAAACTCCCACTGCATGAACAAATTGTAAGGCAGTGGATATGGGTACCAGGGTGCCCGAACACCTGTCAGTGAAAACTGGGATCTGCAGATAGATTCTGAATCACAGGTGTCCCCTCAATTAAATCTCAAAACTAAAAAAAGTACAGTCCCCAACACACAGGCCAGCTTCAAAAGTGAACAAAGCCAGAGATTCCAAATAAGGGAAAATAGGAGACTGAGCAAGCAGAAGCAAAAGTAACCCTGCCATTCCTGAAAAACAGAATTAAAGAAGAAAGGGGAAAAAAAGTGGGGAGAGGGGACAAAAAACTACACAAATGAAGAAAAAACAAGAGGAAAATATAGGTCTCACACAAACCCCTGGGAGGTCAGACACTGAGAAAAAGACTTCAAATGCAAACAATGAAGAGCCCCCAGAAGGCCTGGCCACATACTACAAATCCAGAGATCAAGATATTAATAGAGAGAATAAAAAGAATTGAAGAGAGACAAATGGAAAATAGGAAGGAGTTGATAACTAAGATAATAGCAATAAAGTATACTGTGGTTGAAATAAATAACAAAATAATAGGCATGGAAAGCAGAATTACCTAAGCAGAAGAAAGAATCTCAGAGCTTGAAGACCAAAATATAGAACTAACCCAAACTGTCCAAACCTTAGAAAAGAAATTTAATAAGATGGAACAAAATTGTCAAGAGATGAGCAATTGCTTCAAGAGATCTAACCTAAGAGTAATTGTACTTCCTGAGGTAGAAAAAGAAACAGAGATCACCCTAGAACAAAGATACCATGAATTATTCAAGAAAACTTCTATCATCTCATCAGGGATGCAAAAATTCAAACACAAGAGATGCGGAGAAACCCTGCAAGACAACAAATGAGAAGACCAACTCCCAGACATAATAATTCATCTAAACAAAGTAGGTATAACGAAAAAATCCTAAAGGCAGGAAAAAAAAAGGTCAGACTACCTATAGGGAAGACCAATTACAATAGCAGAAGATTTATCTATGGAAATTTTCAGGCTAGGAGAGCTTGGAGTCCAATATTCAAAGTTCTCAGAGATAAACAATTTCAACCAAGAATAACCTACCCAGTCAAGCTAAACTTCATCAGTGAAGGAGAATTAAAATCTTTCCCAGACATCTAATCCCTAAGAACTTACTCCGCATCCAGACCACCTCTCCAAGAAACACTTAAGAAAATATTAAGCACAGAAGAAAAGAAAAAAGAACAACAACGTTTTCACAAGAGTACAGGAAAAAGACTGAAAACACACATGAACCACAGCCCCCCAAAATAGAAAGACAACCAAACAGGAACAATAACAACACCATAATAACCTCATGACAGGGATAAACTCTCACATTTCAATAATTGGCCTGAATGTGAATGGATTAAGCACCACTGAAAAGATACAGAATAGATAAAATATCATCAGGCAACATTATGCTGACTCCTCCAAGAGACTCATCTCACCAGAAGGGACACTCACGGACACAAATGAGAGAATAGGAAGCAAAATATCAGGCGAACAGAACAAAAAAGAAAGGAGGAGTTGTGATATTAATCTCAGACAAAATGCTCTTTAAGGTTTCAAAAATTTAAAAAGACAGAGAAGGTCACTACATAATGATAAAATGTTCAATCCATCAAAAAGAAATATCTATCCTAAACATATATGCATTCAACACAGGAGCATCAACTTTCATAAAGCATCTTCTAAGTAAACTCAAAAAAATATTGACTCCAACAATATCATAGCTGGGGACTTTAATACCCCACTCACAATCCTAGATAGATCATCAAGACAAAAAATCAACAGGGAGATCTGAACTTCAATCTGACTCTTGACCAAATGGACTTAATTGATATCTACAGAACACTCCACCCAACGACCACAGAATATACATTCTACTCATCACCACATGGAACGTACTCTAAGATCGACAACATTCTTGGCCATAAGTCAAGCATAAACAAATTTCAAATGATTGAAATTTTGCCACACACATTCTCAGACTACAGTGGAATAAAAATAAATATCAACACCAACAAGGTTCCCCAAAACCCACAAAGACATGGAAACTAAACAACATGATGCTAAGCAACTCCTGGGTCAACATAGAGATTAAAACAGATTAAAAGATACCTGGAAACAAATCAAAATGAAGAAATATCTTACCAAAATCTCCATGAAAGCAGTAGTAAGAGGGGAATTAATATCTCTACAAATGCACATGAAGAAAGTGGAAGGATCACAAAGTAACAGCCTAACAAGTCAGCCTAGGAAGCTGGAAAAACAAGACCATCAAAACCTAACTTCAGCAGAAGAATCCAAATCAGAAAAATGAAAGCCCAAATCTGGGACATAGAAGATAAAAAGATAATACAAAAAAATCAATGAAACAAAAACCTGGTTCTTTGAAAGGATAAACAAAATCAATGGTACCCTAGCTAGAATGACCAAGAAAAAGAAAAAGCCCAAGCAAACACAATCAGAAATGCAAAAGATGAAGTCATATGACCCTGAAGAAATACTAAAGATCATCAGAGACAACTATGTACATTTTTTATGGAAACAAACCTGAAAACCTAAAGGAAATGGAGGACTTTCTGACATCACACAACCTCCCTAAGTTGAAACAAGTATAAATTGAGGCCCTAAATAGACCAATAGCAATCAAGGAAATTGATTTTGTCATAAGAAAATTACCTACAAAAAAAAGCCCTGGACCAGATGAATTTCCAACAGAATTCTAAGAAACATGCAAGGAAGAACTAATACCAATCCTACTGAAAGTATTCCAGGTGATTGAGAAAGATGGAACTCCTCCCAAATCATTTTAGGAAGCTAACATCACATTGATACCCAAGCCAGAGCCTACAGAGAAAGAGAATTACAGGCCAATATCTCTGATGAACATAGATTCTAAAATTCTCAACAAGATCCTAGCTAACCAGATTCAACAACACATCTAAAAATCATCCACCACGACCAAGTGAGCTTCATCCCTGGGATGCAAGGCTGGTTCAACAGTCATAAGACAATAAACATAATTAAATACATCAAAGACGTAAAAACAAAAACCACATGATTATGTCATTGGATGCAGAAAAAGCTTTTGATAAAACCCAGCACCCCTTCTTGATGAAAACCTTTGAACACCTAGGCATAGGTGGAACATAACTCAAAATATTAAGACCCATCTATGAGAAACCAACAGCCAGCATACTGCTAAACAGACAGAAATTGGAATAATTTCCCTGAAAACTGGAACAAGACAAAGATGCCCACTCTCACCCCTCCTGTTCAGTATAGTTTTGGAAGTCTTAGCTAGAGCAATCAGAGGAAAGAAGGCAATCAGGGGTATCAAAATAGGAAAAGAGAAAGTCAAGTTCTCTCTCTTTGCAGACGACATGACTATGTACCTTGAAAACCCAAGAGAATCTGTCAAAAACCTCCTTTCACTGTTAAAAGACTTTGGCAAAGTCTCAGGGTATAAAATAAATGTGCAAAAGACAATCACATTTATATACACCAATAATAAACAGACAGAAACCCAAATAAAAAGTGTAGTCCTATTCACCATAGTCACAAAAAAATGAAATACCTTGGCATCTTCCTAACCAGAGATGTGAAAGATTTTTACAATGAAATAAACGAAACACTGTTCAAATAAATCAAAGATGAAACAAACAAATGGAATAATATCCCATGCTCATGGATTGGAAGAGTCAACTTTGTTAAGATGTCCATTCTACCTAAGACAATGTACAGATTTAACACAATACCCATCAAATTGCCAGCAACGCTCTTCTCAGACCTAGGAAAAACAATGCAGGAATTCATATGGAAGCATAAATGACCAAGAATAACCAAAACAATCCTCAACAAAAAAAAAAAAAAAAAAAGCAAGATGTCTCACACTCCCAGACTTTAAAGTATATTATAAAGCTACAATAATCAAAGCAGCCTGGTATTGCCATGAGAACAGACATATAGACAAATAGAATAGAATTGAGATTCCAGAAGCAAAACCTCAATTTCTCAACCAACTCATCTTTGACAAAGCCTCCACCAGATACCACTGGGGAAAGGAGAACCTATTAGTAAATGGTACTGGTAAAACTGGCTGACCACATGTAGAAAATTCAAATAGGACCCCTACATATCCCCATACACAAGAATTAACTCTAAATGGATCAGAGACCTAAATGTAAAACCTCAAATTATAAGAACCTTAGAAAATGCAGGAGACACTGGCAACCAATTCCTGATCAATACCAGAAGTGCCCATGCCAGAAGAGGTAAATAGATAGGTGGGTCCTCACTAAGCTGACAAGCTTCTGCAAAGCCAAAGAAACCATCAAGAGAGCAGGGAGACAGCCTACAGACTGGGAAAAAGTACTTGCCAACTCCAGGTCTGACAAAAGGATAATATCAAGGATCTACAAAGAACTCAAACATGCTGAAAAGAAAAAAAAAAAAAAAAAGCCCCATTACAAAGTGGGCAAAAGATATGAATAGACAGTTCTCAAAAGAAGACATACGAGCAGCCAACAGATATATGAAAAAATGTTCCTAGCTTCACTAGTCATCAAGGAGACGCAAATTAAAACTACAGTGAGATACTACCTAACTCCTGTCAGAATGGCCATCATCGATAACTCAAAAAATAACAGATGCTGGAAAGAATGTGGCAAAAAGGAATCACTTCTACCCTGTAGGTGGGAGTGTAAACTAGGACAACCTTTGTGGAAAACAGTGTGGTGATTCCTAAAAGTTCTGAAAATCAGCCTTCCATATGACCCTGCAATCGCCCTACTGGGAATATACCCAGAAGAACTCAGATTACCCTATAAAAAAGATACCTGCACATGTTTGTTTATTACAGCATTGTTCACAATAGCAAGAACATGGATGCAGCCGTGCTGCCCATCGAAAGAGGACTGGATAAAAAAATGTGGTATATGTACCCAATGGAATATTATGCAGCCATAAAGAACAAAATCATGAATTTTACAGCAACTTGGATAGAATTAGAGTTTATAATACTGAGTGATCTTTCACAGAAACAAAGATCTGAGTATCACATGTTCTCACTCATAAGTGGACCTTCAAAAACTACCATAATACTATACAAATGGATTGACCATAGTGGGAAACTGTGGGGAGAAGGGGGTGGGAAGGTGGGATTACAGTACTCGAGATCTGCCTGGGGAGGGGGACACACCTCATCAACAAGGGTACCTGCACAAGGAATATTTGCGTATGCAATCCTGAATTATACCCCACAATTTAAAAAATAAAATAAAATATATAAAAAAAGAAAAATGAAGTGTGTGAGAAATAATTGATTTCTAAGTAATGACTGCCATGCTAAACTATTTAGTGGGAATCTTATTGCTACCTGCAATGTGCAAATTGGAATACATCCAACACAAGATCTCTCACAAGATCCCTTTTCCAATTTCAGTGACACAAAGTTATTTCACAAATAAAAAAAAATATGGTAACACAATGGAATGACAGGGAAATACCTGGATGAAAAGATCTGAGTTAAATAATGTTGAGTAAAATGTTGCCTAATCAGTGTTGCATGCTTGAATACTTTCATAATAATAAAAGTAGTTAACAAAATTATTTTAAAAAGGAATATATTTTCAGGTCCTTTGCTCATATTTTAATTAGATTTTTTTTGCTATTGATTTATTTGATTTTTTTAATATATTATTATATTACCCTCTTGTCAGATGCACAGTTTGCAAATATTTTCTCCCATTCTGTATGGTGTCTTTGCTCTGGTGATTGTTTTCTTTGCTGTGTAGAAGATATAATGTAATGGAATCCTATTGTCTAATCTTGCTTTTGTTGCTGGTGTTATTGAGCTGTAAGGCAAAAAATTATTTCCAGTACAATGTCATAAAGAATTTTCATATGTTTTCTGCTAGTAGTTTCATAGTTTGAGGTCTTACATTTAAATCTTTAATATATTGAGTTGACTTTTTTCTGTGGTGAAAGAGGCTAATTTCAGTCTTTTGCATGTGGGGTATTCAGTTTTCTCAGCAACATCTGTTCTAAGTTATTGGTGTCATAGTTCAAAATCAGTTAGCTATAAATACAAAGGTTTTTAATGGGTTTTCTTTTCCGTTTCATTGTCTGTTTTTATGCCAGTACCATGTTGTTTTTGTTACTGTAGCACTATAGCATATTTTAAAGTCAGATAGTATGATGACTCCAGCTTTGTTCGTTATGCTAAAGATTATTTTAGCTATGAGGGGTCTTTTGTACATTCATGAAAATTTTAAGTTGTAAGTTTTACTATTTCTGTGAAGAACGTCATTGGTATTTTTGAGAGGAATTGGATTGAATCTGTAGATTGCATTGGATAATATGAAAATTTTAACAACATTATTTTAATTCATGTACACAAGCTGTTTTTCCATTTATTTGTATCTTATTCAATTTATTTTCTCAATCATTTACAGGTTTGTTTGTTTTTTGGAGGGGGTTAAATTCCTTACAAGGTATTTTTTGTTGCTGTTGTAAATAGAATTGCTATTTTTATTTGTTTTTCACATAGTTTGCTATTGATGTATAGAAACACTACTGATTTTTGTATACTGCTTCTGTATCCTATAACTCTACTAAATTTATGTATTAACTCTAGCAGTTGTTTTTAATGAAGACTTTAGGGTTGTTTATATTATATGATCATGTCATCTGCCAAAAGGAACAATTTGAATTCCTCTTCTCCAATTTAGATGTCTGTTATTACTTTCTCTTGCCTAACTGCTCTGGCTAGAACTTCCAGTACTATGTTGAATAAAAAGGGTGAAAGTGAGCGTCCTTGTCTTGTTCAGATCTGAGAGAAAAAGTCTTAAATTTTTTCCTGTTCAGTATAATGTTAGCTATGACTTTTCCATATACAGTCTTTATTATTGTCAAAGTCTGTTACTGCTATATGTTGTATGTAAAGAGTTTCTTCAAGAAGGGATGCTGAATTTTATTGAATGTTTTTTCACTATCTATTGAAATGATCTTAGCGTTTTTGTGATCTCTCTACTGCTAATATGATCTATACTATTTTTATTTGCAATTTTTTTTTTGAGTCTGACTCCGTCGCCCAAACTGGAGTGCAGTGCCCGCTCCCGGTCACCGCAGCCTCCACCTGCTGGGCGCCGGCGATCCTTCCGCCTCAGCCTTCCAAGTAGCTGGAACTACAGGCACGCGCTACCAAGTCCGGTTAGCTTTTTATTTTTATTTTTATTGCAGAGATGACGTCTCACCAAATTGCCCCGGCGGGTCTCAAATCCACAGACTCAGGCAATCCACCTCTCTTGGCCTCCCAAAGTGCTGGGATTACAGGCTGAGCCACCGAGCCCAGCCATATCCTTTTTTTATTTGCATAGGTTGAATCATTCTTGCATGTCTGGGGTGACTCTAACTTGTTTATGGTAAATGATCTTTTTAATGTGTTGTTAAATTTGATTTGCTTGTATTTTGTTGAGGATTTTTGCCTGTGTTCATCAAAGATATTGTTTCCAAACCTGAGTAACTTTTGGCAGGAAGCATACTCTGTGGCTTCTCCAAAGGTCTGGTCATTACATAATTTCTCTCAGAGCAAATAAGTGATATATCATTATCACTTATCATTATATATCATTGCTTCTGCCATGTTCTACTAGTCACACAGATCAACTCTGAAACATTAGGAAAGAAGAATACACAAGAGTGTTTGGTAAAACTTAGCAAGACACCATCAGGTCCCAGGCTTTTCTTTGCTGGGAAACTTTTTAAATTACGGCTTCAATCTTGTTACTTGTTAATGTTCTGCCTAATTTTTTTATTTGTTCATGATTCAATTTGGTAAGTGTCCAGGAATTTATCCATTACTTCTACTTTTTCCAATTTGTTGCCATATAATTGTTTGTGTAATCCTTAGTATGTTTGTAATATCAAATGTAATGTCATCTTTTTCATCTCTGATTTCATTTATTTGAGTCTTCTTTCTTTTTTGTCTTAGTTTAGCTGAGAATTGTCAATTTTATTCATCTCCAGGAAAAAAAACACACCTCTTCATTTTGTTGTTTTTTGTATTCATTTTTTAGTCTTGAATTTAAAATACATTATGACACTTGCTGTTGTACTTGGTTTATTTTTTAAAACAAAATAATTTCTAAAAAAAAACTTTCCATATATACTCTAATTTTGTCAACTTTAAGTTTTTAAAGAAAGAAATCCACATTTTTACATATATGTACATGAAATAATTTTAGTCATCTTTTTTCTGCTTTAATTTGCTAGATTTTCATTAATATATCCTTTTCACTTTTCTAACTGGCTATAATTCTGTGTGTTTTTTAAAACTTTTTATTGATCAGATATTTATGCATTTTAAAAATTGTTTCAAATGTTCAAATTTGATTAAGTTCCATCATCTATTTTATTTGTTTTCTATTTCATTGAAATCTGGTTTATTTTTTTATTTTTATTTTATTTTATTTTATTTTTTTGAGTTGGAGTCTCAGTCTGTCACCCAAACTGGAGTGCAGTGGCTACTCCTGGCCACCACAGCCTCGACCTGCTGGATTTTTCGGCCTCAGCCTTTCAAGTAGCCGGAACTACAGGCGCACGTTACCATGCCTGGCTACTTTCTAATTTATTGTAGCGATGAGGTCTCGCCAAGTTGGGGCGGGTCTCGAACCCACAGGCTCAGACAATCCACTCACCTCAGCTTCCCAAAGTGCTAGGATGACTGGCTGAGTCACTGATCCCGGCCTATTTTTAAAAATATTGTTTTCATTCTATTACCCTTAGACTTGATTTTTTTTGTCCTAGTTTCTCTAAATGAGAGAGTAAATCACATATTTAGCTATTACTCTTTCTAATATAGCTATTTATATTCTACACCCTTCTAAATATTGTATAAACACATTTTATTATTGTTCTAGTCCAAATATATTCTAATTCATTCTTTGATATTTTTACTTTTAACTTTGGGTTTTTTAAAATATAATGCCTAAATAAAAGGAAGTTGATGATTCTCTTCTTGCTATTAATCTTTGTTTAGCTTAATTCTGTTATGTTCAGACAATATACTCTGAATGATATCATTTTTTTTTCAATTCATAAATATTTCTCTATGGCTTTCTACATTTTGGCAAATATTCTATGTCCATTTGAAAAAATGTGAATTATGCTCTTTTGAGATGCAGGATGTCGTAAGTCAGGTCAAATTTATAATCTTTTTATTATTTTATATTTTTTTCTGACAGTTTTTTCTTTGGAGAACTTCCTTTTTGAGTTGCCAAGTATACCATCTCTATTTGTTATTGCGAATTTGTATATTTCTTCTTTCGACTTTCACAAACTATATGTTTTATAGCTACATTGTTTGGATTTAGGATTTAGGAGAATAAAAAGTAATTGTTAGATTATACATATAATTTTGGGAAATATTATTTTACATGCCACACATTACTTTTGCTTTTATTTTTACAAGAATAAAGATCTTACACATTTTTTAAAAATAACTTTTATTGTGAATATTTGAGATTTGCCATATAAATGTTATAGGATACATAGAGATACTAAAAGGATTGCTAGAGTGAAGTGGATTAACATAATGTATTATCGCTCTTACACATCTGCTTGGAGTCTTTCATTCATTAACATATAATTGTAACAATCTGACTCTAAAACTATCACCTAATAATTTTAATTCTATATAACCTACCTGTGTCAGGTTTCTCTTTTTTGAGGGGGATATTAAATTTTTTTCATTGTTTTGTAATGGTTGCTTGTCCTACATTATTTTTTTACGTTTTTCAGTATTTGCAATATAAATTATTGTCTTTATACATTGTAGCAAATGTTATTAGCATGAATAATGTTTTAATTTTTCAGTAATTTTAATACCATTTAGTTTACATATTTTAAACTTTGGAAAATAATAAAAACTTATTTGTAGAGTCAATATTAACTTACTTTCTAATATTCCTTCTTTGGTATGTTTTTTCCTAATTAATTTTTATGTTTCCATTTGAGAATATTTTTCTCTTACCTGAAAAAATTAAATTTAGGGTTTCTTTCAGGGGCAAGGCTGCTGATAATAGTGTTTTTTTACATTTTTGTTGACTATTTATCTTATCTTAATTTTAAAGGATATGTATTCTATGCTTAAATTCTAGATTAAAACTATTTTGTGTTAACTGTTTGTTTCTTTAATCATAATAAAGTGTGTAATTCTATTGACTTCTAGCCCTAATCTTCTATTTGAAAAGATGAAAAAAAATCAGCTCCCAATCCTAATAGATTCAGTCTTTTATCTTTTCACTACACTTTTATGTATTTTTTATGTGATTTTATTCTCTGGAATTTGACTATAATATAATTAAATATGATTTTCTCTTAATTTATCCTAGTTTGCTCAGCTTTATATATCTGTATGTATATAAATACATATATACATTATATTTCGATATATTATTATTTTTAGGGGATGGCTATGATATCCTATGATAACAACTCTTTTTTTTATAACAAAATTTGTGCTTTGAAAAGTTAACTATCATTTTTATACATAGTATTGGTTTCGACAAGAGCTTTGTAGTATTGAGTTTTTTGTTGGTGGTTCTTTGTCATCATACTGATTAACTGATTCAAATTCCAGATTATAGTAGTTTGAGGAGTAATTTGGAAGTGAAAAAACATAGGTACTGTGTATTGAAAATCTATACATGACATTAGATTTTGATCAAGAGGAAAAAAAAACGTAAGATAGAAAATGAAAGGAAAAGTGAGAAAAAGAAGTGATTTAAATTATGAAGTAAACTTGTCCATATTTAAAGGCTTATATGGGAGAAGGAACTGAAGTTAAAAATGAGAAAGGATAATTGATAAAACTTTATCGGGAAATAAGTAGAGGCTGAAATTGAGTGTGTAGTAAAAAAAATGTATTCAATGTCAAAAAATTTTACTTATAAGGAAAGAAAGAAAAAAATTATATAAAGTATGTATTGTATGTTTTTGTGCATAAATGCAGATATAACTTTTTTCCCCTCATTTGTTATACAGAAACTGTGCTAGTAAATATTTGATGGCATATTTTCTCTGTGAAGTAAAAGGTAAAGTCATTTGCTAAAAAATATTGGGAATGTTGGACCCTTGTAAAAGTTTTTAGAAAATAAAAACATAGCTGGGCTCGGTGGCTCAGCCTGTAATCCCGCGCCTTTGGGAGGCTGAGGTGAGTGGATTGCCTGAGCCCACGGGTTCGAGACCTGCCTGGGTAGCGAGACCTCATCTCTACAATAAATCAAAAAATCAGTTGGGCGTGGTAGCGCATGCCTGTAATTCCGGCTACTTGGAAGGCTGAAGCGGAAGGATCGCCGGAGTCCAGCAGGTCGAGGCTGCGGTGGCCGGGAGTGGCCACTGCACTCCAGTCTGGGCGACAGAGTGAGACTCCAACTCAAAAAAAAGAAAAGAAAAGAAAAACATTATATTTTTAAATGATTACTGTGAAAATTGCAAAATACTTGAGTGGGATATTCAGTGGGAAAATCAGATTTGTGACAATGGATTTCATGTAGTTCACTACAACCATCTAAATGATTTCATCCAAAATATTTGGTGACTCTATTATAAAACAGTGAAAGTGAATATTTACATTTGTTCAATATTTGTGATTAAAGGAAGGAAACTTTGAAACATAAGAACACATATGGTGAAAGAATGGACCACGTTTCAGAGACCCAGAGTAAGGATACATCAAATGCTTATGTACAAAGAAATGGTAAAGTATTGGGAGCAGAGAGCCAGTGTATAAAAAAGAATTGTCTGGAAAAAGAAAAGGAAGACTATTTGAAAACTTGAGGTTTTAAATTGAGCTGCTTTTCTTCCCCTGTAGTGAGAGGAAACACATAAATATATATTAAAGAAAATACATGGACATGACATTGGGACAAAATTGATTCAACAATAAGTGTACCAATTAGAGCTTTAATAAGATCCTGGCAAAAATTATATGAATTTCTCATCAAATAAAGTATTAACTGCAGAGCTCACTCCAGCTGGAGAAAGCATAGTTTAAAATTCTGAGTAGGTCTTAGTAATAACAGCAGCATACAATGTTACAAAATTTAATTTAGTTGAGATTGCTTTTCAATATGTGGGAAAGAAAAAAAAAAAGAACTGAGCATTTTTTGCCCAGTGTTTTCTGTGTGATATTTAGCTATGTGAAAAAGACAAAGTTAACACTGAGACATCCTTTACTTCTATCCATTTGATCCCACAACTTCAGTAGTGTGTGTGTGTGTGTGTGTGTGTGTGTGTGTGTGTGAACTTTTCTGTGGTTGACTATGAGAGAATCTTTAATGAGATTTACAACCTTCCTACTTAACCTCATCATCCAGCCATCCAGCCATTTTTTTCTGTGCTCAAATCATCCCTAGGTTGTGTTGGGAGTGACTGACCTAGAGTCCAAAGGACTCCCAGTTATGATGTTCTTCTCTGCCTAAGTGGCTTAACAATAGGTGTGGGGTGGGGAGGGAGGTGAGAGGAATCTGCATTGACTGCCACTCAAAAAAAAAAAAGATTTTCTATTACAAATTTTAAAACAATAATAGATCCAAGCAAAGTGCATGTATTGTCATTTTTAATAGTGTCAGGGATAAAATATTTATCCTGCCAAAAATTATTGGTGGCCTAAGTTCTAAACATTTGGTACAGTTACAGGTTTTAATACTGCCAGTCCTGGTTTTGCTTGTTTCTTTTTTTTTTCTTTTTGCACAAATTTTAGATACCATGTTTTATTAAAATAATGCTAGTGTCCCAACAGCAGAGTTCTAATTTTAGTTATTATACTATACCGAGAAACATGAATAACTGCATTAAGTTTAAAGTTTATTGCTAGTTCTTCCTTCCAAAAATCAATACATGAATAACATGAATAACACCTCATGGTCAGTGATCAACCACATCATGTTTTTCAAAGTCTGCCAGAAACTACATACATAGCAAGGCCTATAGTTGTATTAACTCCTTGTCTTGAAATAATTAACTCACAAGAACGTTACGAAAAAGATGAATAGAATTAGATAATTGTCCTACAAAGATGAAAACACAGCAAAGAAAAGAAAGTTGATAATGATTTTAAAAAGTTAATTAGAATGTAAGTGGTGATATAGAAAAAGAGCTGATTATGAGATTATTGATGCTGCCACCATTTTAGAGACTCTAGGTATGCAGTCAGAAGATATTAGGGAAGTCAGATTTAGAGAAATAATGAGGAAGATACTTCCAAGAAAAAAGTAAAGATTCCTAGAGACACAGACAAAAACCTTCACATTGAAGAAACTCTCAGAAATATTTCACAATATTGAAAACACGAAGATAAACCTACTGGAAGCTGATCCAAACTTAGCATGGACTATGTCAATTTCCAATAAATAGAAAATATGTTCACTTTGTATCTTAAGTATATGACAAAAAGGCATCTATATTTAACCTCAAAATAAAATACTTTAATAATAATGTTTTCAATTACAATTAAATATCACTTTTACTATTTTTATTTTTCTATAAATTTATATACAACGGTTAGTTAAATGTTAATGCTTTGACAAAAAGTTTAAAGGTCATGGGACAATTATAAATTTACCCACTGATTATTAAAATCACTTCGCACGGTTTTAACTTGCAAGGTCATTTTTATTCTCTTGACTATAATGCAAAGAAAAGATGGCTCATACTGTAAAACAACTATAAAATTAGCAGCTTTATTACTTCATCTTTAGTAACATTGCACATCACATGGAAATTCATTTGGAGAACACCCAATGTACACTAAATACATATCATCTCAGTTACATATTTATATTTAAACAGAAATTTAAAACAGTTTGAATTAATTTGAACTCACTTTGGGCACAATTTATCACTCCAATCTCTATGGCATTACATATTCTTGCAATTAAACAATATATTTGAATTTACCAATAATAGCAGTGTGTCACTTCAATTTTGTCCTCTCTGATCACTTGAAGTTCTGTAACTTTTTTAATTCCAGAAATTAATCCTCAAAGCAAATACTGCATTTTACTTTTTATTACTGTAAATGAATAATATATAAACATAAGTTTTATCTGAATTCTCAAAAATACATTAATGAAGCTAAAAATTGCCAATACCTCACTTTTTGATCCCTGTATATTATTAGTCATATTGGATTCATTTGGTGACAATTGAGTCTAATCTTCCTTTACTTTACCACATGTCTGTACAAAGTTTCCGATCAATTTTCTAACATCCATCCTATTTCTGTATCTAGTTAACTTGTCCAATAGCGATTTCACTCATAAACTTTCCCACCCAAAAATTAGTCTACTTTTTATGTGTGTCAAACTTTGCACAATTCTTATCTTTCCACCCAAACACCCAAAAGCCCTAAATTGGCTTAATTATATTTCCATAAATTGATGTCTCTTAGATGAGCATTTTTCTTATGCATATCAGTCATCTAAATCGCTTCTTATTGGCATTATTATAGACCCCTTTCCTAATTTGCTGCATTGTTCCTTTATATGGACTAATATAAATATAACCTATTGTCATATTTTGGGGATAACACAATGTCTCTGCCAGGTTATGCCTCCTTCCAAGACCAGTAACTTTGTTGGGCCCGAGTCCCTCTTCTGAGTGTCTCCATAATGCAGTGAAGCAAGACATCCCATTCCTTGTTGGGTCCTGAAAATTGAGCATGCCTATTAAAATAAGTTTATCTCTGCTAAGTTTATTGCTGATAAACTTAATTTTAAAATCTACATAGTGATACATATTGTCATAAAATATCACATTAATTGTGTACAGACCAGTCACATCAATTGCTAAGCAATAAGAACCAATGATGAAACATTCATTATAATAGACTGACAAAAATATTTCAGTCAATTTAATCTGTTACACTTTTACTCAAATAAAAGACACTCAAATGGGAAAATTAGGAAATAGGAAAAAAAAAGGAAACATATTCCCTAAACCAATACCTTATAAAATAACTCTTTTAAAAAGTCACATATAACACACACACACACACACACACACACACACACACACACACACACATTTTTTTTTCAGTAAATATACTTTTAAGTTTTAATTTAACAGTGTTCTTGTTAATCTTTTCCATGTTAATAAGTGTGGATTATACCATTGTTGTTAATTTCTACATAGTATTATATTCTATATATAATGTTCTATATATAAAATTTTCATATTATTGATCATCTAAATTGAGTTCAAATAAAAATATTAATTCTCATGTTAAGAAATTAATTTAAACTCTTCTTTCAATAGAAAAACTAGCTGCTTTAAATTTCAATACTTTCTCCATTTCTGTACTTTTTTGGTTTTCTCTATAGTAAATAAGTAATAGTTAATAAAAAATCAAAATATAAAAGCACGGTGCAATTTACAAACCAATCAGAAAGCGAAGAGTTAACATACTTGTGTTTCTAAAGTGACTTACATGTCCTAAGTGCTTCCATAATTATCAAGTAATATATTGGTTTTCACAAAAAGAGCACATAAGGGATATTTCCCTGTATTATTTTTGTTTGCTACAATGTGAAATTGAATTGTATAGAAGTATATTAGTGTAAGACTGCCTGTACTCTATGAGCACATATCTGATGACTACATAAAGATGAGACAGGAGAAATGAGTTTTCCCAGTGTTGCTTTTGAAAGTTTGGGAGTAAGCATATTTAAAATAGAGTAGACTTTTTAAAATCGTGTTAGTTGCTTGTGGTTTGGGTTTGTCATTTATTTCCAAGTGGGACAGGTATAAGTTCATTTCCAATCAAATTATATAATGTATCCTGGGAAGCAGGATTTTTTTCTAAGTACACTGGAGTGATATAGAGAGGTTAATGAGAAATTAGAAATAAACTGCAAATAGAAGAGAAAACAAGGAATAAGTGACATTAACTCCACAGTAATATGCAACTAGGCTGCATTGGATGGTTGTCAATCCTTTTTATAACATTGGCATATAATTGATGTCTCTAAAGTTTTACTCAAATGCAAGATTCAGTTACCAAGCAGTCAATTACACTGACACAGTCATTAAACATATTGCATTCTATTCTTAAATTCTACTCTGTTAATAATGAACATAGAAAAGCAAAATTTGTTCTCAGTATCTATAGATGTGTATTGTTTTTATAAGTGCATATTCATACTTAATAGCATATAAATAATTAATATAAATGTGTAGAGGGACAGAAGAAATATGAAAAAATAGGAAACTAACTGCAGACAAGCATTAATAATGTAAAAAAGGAAGCCATAAGGATGATTTTTCACATGTCAGTAGACCTCAGTTCCAACCAAATAAAAATAGTTGGCAAAAGCAGTTGTTATGTTTATAAGTGGAATTCTATGTTATTTGATTAGTAAGGTATATACGGATCCCTGCTTCCTAAGTGTCCTATTTTGGTTGAGCACATTCACCTACACCACAGGGTTATTGCTACATTGTACATAAATTACTTTGCATATTCTAAACACATTTATATCTTATTGTTTTTATTTCTTTAAAAATTATCAACATATATAGCCTGTGGAATGATTCACAATCTAGTCTCAGGATAAAAGATCTGAAAGCTGGGTCATAATATTAGCACTCCAGTGACTATATTACATTAAAGGAGGATGGATTACTTACCATTATACCATTTAAATAATGTATAATCTAGTTTTAAAGAGCTGGCATTATTTCATGAAAATTAGCAATGTTGACTGATTTCTTACATGCAATATATTTCATGATTTCATTTGGCAAAAACAAGCCACAAGCAAATAATCAAATTTTCGGAAGAGGCTACTCAACAATTAACTACTTGCATTTTAAAATTTTTCTACTTATCGCTCCCAGATAAAGTCTTGCAACCTCACAGGCACTCATCATATTGAAATTCCATGCATTTTATATTATTTAGTATTTTTTCCAGCCTTGTCTTTGATTCAGTTCATGCTCAGTGATGTCTATTGTTGTAGACAAACTTAATGTTCAGGTAACTTGAATTAAAAGCAAAACAAACAAACAAACAAACAAACAAAAAACCCATCACTACATTTTTTTTTTAAAGTCACTGAATACAAAACAAGAGAAAAATGTTAAGGTTTTATCTTAAAAATAATTTGTCTGTCTCTGGGAAATGTATTTTTGAGGTATGAACATCATGAAGTTACCATATATTTCCATGTGAGCAACATTTTAATGCAAATTGGAATTCTATACTTTTAAATGTCTGGAGATTGTATGGAATACAAAATGTGTATTACCAATTTTGCAGTCCTTTTGCTTATAAGAAGGATTGAGGTTTGAGCTGCAAGATCATGGGAAGGGGTGAAAAAACTGTAACAGTACAATCAGAGATGAAAATTAGTATTTGATATAGAAAAGGCACTTAATATGATTTTTATGAGAATAAACCCACTATTTCTGTATTGTATGCAAACTGATTATCCAAGCACTTGGAAAAAAGAGGAGTAAGATTAGACACATATTGGAATAATTCATTTCCTCTATGTTGCTTGATTTCATAAAATGGATTGTGTATTTTCTTCAACTTTGAACACTTTTAGTGATGTTTGACAATTTGTTTTTATTTTCAGAGGAACCATCTAAGTCCTTTTGGATTTTACATGGGCTATTTTTCTTTTTAAAAAATTATTTAAATCCTTCTATATATTAAAATTATTTTCATAAGAAGATGTTGATTCTTAGTTTATCTTGAAATTTACATATATTGAAATTTACATGTGCCAGACTAAACTTGGTGAATATATGAATTAATAAAATATTTAAGAGCTTGTTATGAGTCTGATATGAGTGTTTAGAGACATAATCAATAGATGTATTTAATATTATATGTAGTTTTTCTCACATACATTTCTCTCTCACACTTTTTTTTTTCCCCCACATCCCTTCTTCTGCTGCCTGCATTAAGTATTATTTCAGACAAAGCATTCAATTGATCCAGCAGTTTCCTAGGTGCAACACTATCATCTCTGTTCTTACACCAAAAATCCTCACATGAATAATTAATGTTTCTAATATTCTAATTCCTAGCTTCTTTATACTCTATAACTAGCATTCTAATCTATTTCATTGAGTTCCTTCTCTTAGATATTATTAATGATTTTCTACTAGCTCAAATCAGAGAAAATTCTCAGTCTTAAATTCATTTAACATGATAAATTATTGCTCCTTTATTATACTATGTGTTTTATCTTCCTAATTTTTGCCATAATTCCCTGTTAGTATCAACTCTCTGTCTCTTAATTGCAGACAATCACCCACACTCCCTATTTTCTTTTCATAATTTACTTTGTAGAAAGATTCAAGCCTCAACTAACAGTAAACTCATGTCATTTTTTAAATATCTTTTTGAAATTATCTTACTTATAACAATATTAACGTTATTCATAGTTTTCTAATCTATTTTGAAGTGGATTTTGACTCTCATTTATTATATTTATCCAAATGTAATTGGCTCATTATTCATGCCACTATTTAATTCTGTTTGTCTTTTTAAAAATAGCATCTGAAGGTTATTTGAGACCTAAGTCATCTTACACCTGTTGACTGGTATCTTGTGCTCTCTCCACTTCCACCTACCTCTTTTGTTATTATACAGGATACTGATGATGAAACATGGCTATGCTACTTAAAAATAGGCAATTTACTTAATCTCTCTGAGTTATTTCTTGAGATTCTTATCCCAAAATAAAGATAATATCTGCCTCAAAAAGTTGTTTTGCATTAAAACATTAATACATGTAAAATACTTGGGAAACTGTCCAGCATATATCAAGTAGTTCAAAAATACTAATTTTTAAAATTATTAGATAAACCACTAAAATACATAACATGTGCCTGGCGTGGTGGCTCATGCCAGTAATCCAGCAATTCGGGAGACTGAATCATGAGGATTGATTGAGTGCCAGCGTTCAAGAACAGCCTGGGCAACATGGTGAGACCTCATCTCTTCAATAAATCAAAAAATTAGCAAGTCACAGTGGTACATTCCTGTGGTCCCAGCTACTTGGGAAGCTGATACAGAAGGATTACCTGAGTCCAATAGGTCAAAGCTGTTGTAGTTGTGACTGTGTCACTGCACTCCAACCCACGTGATAGAGTGAGACCTGGACTAAAATAATAGATAGATAGATAGATAGATAGATAGATAGATAGATAGATAGATAGATAGTTAAATAGATAGATAATAGACAGATTGATAAGTACTTTCAGGTACTCATTCTAGTTTAGAATGACCTCATATTCTGGACCAGTCTTCAAATTCTGAAACTGACAAGGGAAGCCTTTGTTAGTACCACAGCTTTGTAATATGTAAATGTGGTCCAGTTCTACTAGAGTCCCAGGTTATTCAAATAAACAGTAATCGAGATGCTGCTGTGAAGGGATTGTGTCAATGTGATTAAAGTGTGGAATTATTTGACTTTAAATTACTATTAAGAAGATTATACTGTATGACCCCTTTCGAAGAGGGCAGGCATAGAACTCGCAGCCAATATGTGGCTCAATGAGCCAATATGTGGCCCAGTGAGGTTACAATCTGCTCAGAATCTTCTCTTTAGACTTGCTTAGTCAACCTTCATAGTGGCATCATCCATTGTCCAGTTCTTTACAGGCTTCTCTCTCTCATTCTACATACACACACACACACACACACACACACACACCCACACACACACCCCACTGGCAGGCCCTTCTCTGATAACCCAATAATCTTTCTCCACACTCCATTGATCCTGCACTTGTACAAGTTGCTAAAAGCCAATAGTACCTTTTAGAACAGTAAACATATCATTTTATAATGATATCATATAACTGTCAAAGAGCCTGTATATAGTAAACATTCAAGCAATATTTTTAATTAAATAATTCCAAATTAAATAATTAAATATTATTAATCAGCCTGCAAGTTAATGTGAATACTTTTTGTTCTCATGTAACTCTGTATCTTCAACAGTCTCATTAAATACTTATGCATGCACATGTGACATATATTTGTTTGTTTTGGTTACAATAAACTATTATCAATAAAAGAGCTGGTTGGCTAATTTAAAAAGATAATATATTTTCCATTGGAAAATGTATATGCAGAGCTTTCTTCTCATTCTATATTGGTTAGTATTTATCTCAATAACTTCAAATTATTCATGATACAAAAACCATTGATGAAAACTTCAACCTTTTAATTAAAAATATTCTAGCCGGGCTCGGTGGCTCAGCCTGTAATCCCATGCCTTGGGAGGCTGAGGTGAGTGGATTGCCTGAGCCCGCGGGTTCGAGACCCCCCCGGGCAACTTGGTGAGACCTCATCTCTACAATAAATCAAAAATTAGCCAGGAGTGGTAGTGTGCGCCTGTAGTTCCAGCTACTTGGAAGGCTGAGGCGGAAGGCTCGCTGGAGCCCAGCAGGTCGAGGCTGCAATGGCCGGGAGCGGCCACTGCACTCCAGTCTGGGTGACAGAGTGAGACTCCAACTCAAAAAAAAAAAAAATTCTACTAAGTGTCAGTATTTTAAATTTCTATACAATATAGTAGCATGTGGCTGAATTAACTTAGGTCATTATAAATTACCCATTCAAGAACCTGACAATATAAATGAAGAAAATTAGTCTTTAGTAGTGGGCAACACCATTTCATCAGCACGTAACTAAACAATAGGCATCTATGTTTTAAAATATGCTTTAAGAGAAAAAATACCATTGAAACAAAAATGGTTTTATGAACATATAAATAAAATGAATACATTTCTAGAAAGGCTGACTAAGATAAAAAGACAGAAGGTGCAAATTATCTATATTCGGAATCGAATGGTAGATATCACTGCAAATTATTTTGCCACTAAAACAGATATTAAGGAAAAGCATTAAACAGGCTTACACATATAAATTTGACAACTTACATGAAATGGACCAATTCTTCAAAAATCACAAACTGCCAAACTCATACAATATGAGACAGAAATTTAACACCAAATAAAGAGCTTTTGAAAAGCCCATATAGTATCATTGGAAACAAACAGGCCCATATTATTTCTTTGGAGAAGTGTACAAAACACTTAGTGATGAATTATAAAGCTACAGTTCTACATAATATCTTTCAGAGAATAAAATAGCATCCCTTAACTCATTTTATGAGACTCTATTATCCTGGAGACAGAATCAACAAAGACATCACCGAAAAAAAGAAAACTACAGACCAATAACTCTCATGAACTTAGGTGAAAAAGCCTCAACAAAATACCAGGATATCAAATTCTGCAGCATATAAATATAAGTATGCACCATGTCCAAGTGCAGTTTATTCTAAGAATGCAAGAACTGTATAAATATTGAAGAAGTAATCAATATTACCCACAATATCAATAGAATAGAGAAAAAAAAAGACTACAATATATCAATTGCTGAAAGCTGCAGAAAAGCATTTGACAATTTCAACACCCATTAATGATAAAAGCTCTCAGTAAATTAAGAGTAATTCAAATAAGAATAGTTAAACTTCTTTAATTTGATAAAGAGTATCTAAGACAAACCCAGAGCTCACTTATACTCATTCAACTTGCACCTCAACTATTCACCTAGCACTATACTTAGTGGTGAAAAAATGAATTATTTTTCCCTAACATAGGAACAAGGCAAGGGTGTTCCATTCTCCCCACTCTCATTTAACATAGTAATAGAATTCTTAGCCAGCATAATAAGGTGGAAAAAAGACATATAAATTAGAAAGAAAGAAGTAAAACTGTCTCAATTTTTGAGATAGATAGATGATAGATAGATAGAAGATAGAATCTCAAGGAATTTGTGACAAAATACCTAGAATTAAAAAGTGAATTTTCAAAGTCATAGAATACAAGACCAAAAACTAAAAAAAAAAAAAAAAAAAGAATTACTAGTCATAAACATGTAGAAACTTAAATTAAAACACAATGTCATTTTTATTGCTATGTTCCTGGTTTGATACTATACTACATGCATTGAAGATGTGACTCCAAGGTGAGCTGATTGAAGGGTACAGAATATTCCATGTACTAAAATGTAAAGCTTCCAATAATGTTTTCCATAAAGACCTCCACCTATCTCCAAGATTTTGCCTAACTCACTGTTGTACTACATACTTGTCCAAGTAGGTTGGTAACAATTTGAATGAGATTTGGACCTAGAGATACTGCAGTGAGAGGAAATAGTGATAAACAAATGATTTATCATAACTTAATACACAAAGTTTCACTATGACAGATTTTAAGTTGCTTGATTACAAAGTGATACTATCTATCAAGTGATATGGCAAAAATATCAAACAGGTTGATGCTGGCCTTGCACTAGATCTCTGGTTCTGGAAGCTAGCGTCTGTGCCAGTCACTAGCCCAATTTGTTGCTGGATTGAATGAGGGAAACTCAGCTTTCACAGAACCACAGTTATCTACCAGCTTGTACAAAATTATGTTAATAATCTTTCATCTAGGATATCCATACTGTAGCATTATCAAGTGATATGAGCCCAGATTACATGTCAGCCTTTCAATTAATGTCAGTTGTGTTTCCATTTTTCCAGTCTAGTGAGGGAGACTGTGGTTTAGGTGTTTATAGTATTGTCTTTGGCCATAGTACTTAAGAAACTGTAACATTGTTTCTCAAAAAAAATCACATTCTAGTATTATCAGGAAATTCTCTAAAATAAACTGATAATTTTAAGACAAAAAGAAATATAAAACTGGTGATTTAGTGTGTCAAGATATTTAAACACTCTAAGTGTTGTTTTAACTTTTTAAAATGCCACAATTAGAAATATTCTAAACCTGTGGAGTTTTAAAGTAAAATTATAACATAATTTTATATCATCTAGGTAAAATATGAAATTTATACTATGTATAAGCTAACTGTTTACAGTACAGAACTAGGTATCTTAATTGGCTCTTAAAGTACAGTTATATATTATGCTGTGCTTTTGTTTCTCAGGAACCTGTAAGTCTGCACCCGGGCTCCCAGCTCTATAAGAAAATAAAGTACTTCTTTGTAATTAGGTGATTTTATCCTCAGGAGCTACAGTGTATTAGAGAGTAACTAAGCTCTGGAACACAGACAGGCAGGTCACATGAGAGAAAAAATATTAATGTAGAGAGATTGAGAAATGTCAGTTCCTCAGAACTAAAGCCAATTAAACAAAAAAGAACAGTATTTCTATATTATATAAAGCCCTACAAGCTCCAGTTGTAAATAGTTCAGGATATAGAGGAACAGAATGATAGTTTTTCTCTTATTGTTAATGAAAGCGAATGTGACATTTATTTTTCAATGACACATACATGTTTTATTTCCCTTTTGATTATTTCACCTTTTGATTGAGAAAACATCAAACTAATGGCATATTTTAATGAGTTTTCAGCTGTCTTCATGTGCTGTTATGTTCCTGGTAAACTGTTTTGATCATCTCATTTATTTCAGGTATTTATGTTTTTTAAAGAAAGGTGAAAAAGCATCTTGAAATGTAGAAAATCCATTTTTATCCCATTTATAAGAAAATTCAAAAATAAAAATTTTAAAAGTGACACAGATTATATAAGTATATATAATTTTTTAATTGTCTTTTTTGAATTATTGAAACTTTGAGAATATTCTTACAATTTAAAAGTGTATTGATTTGCAGTATATTTTGTTCAACTTATCAAAAAAGAAGATATCTGTATTTTATTAATGCTATTTCTAGTATACTCTTGAAATTCAATAGTATATTGCTTTACTATAATATTAAGTTTATATTATTTAGAAAAGAAGTTGTTCGTCTACGTTTTTACAGAGTGGCTTCTTCAGCCACGGTAAGATAGAGTTTTACCTAATACATTTTATGTTTCCAATGTATGAAACAACATAGACCCTTAAAAAAGAAAAGAGTGCAATTTGTTGTAGATAAAGAGAAATCATAAAAATGGTACCAATCAGTACTCCATTTAATCTTAAACTTTTGTTCCCAATGTTCAAAATGCTTATCATAGTTTTATTTCCTTTATGATTGCTTTGACTGTGCAAGGGTATAATAATAAGCCTTTAATTCTAGTTGTTTTGTTCATCCTCATGGGCTATGTTGATAGTGCAGTATTCAATCGAGGAAAAACAAGGAGTGCAAGGTATATTATACAACATTGAAAATCATCAGGCTAAGTTAGAAGAAGCACATGAATAAAAGTCATCAAATTCATGAAATGCAGAGAGCTCTTCAAGATCTGATGAGATGAATATAAAGGGGAAATTACATAATAGCTATGTGTTTGCAAACACTGCTATAAGATGAGATAAATTCAGGAAGCATATGAAAAAATGGAATTTCTTTTTAAGAATGGAATACTTAACTAATACACAGAGGAACACACTTATAAATGAACTAAACATATGGCTTATTGTGATCTTGGAAATGGTATTAGGAGCAGAGTGGGAGAATTTTTTTTTTTAGATTAGGTATAAAAATGACTTGGTGTCTGCAAACTCCAGAGGGCTTTTGCGTACTGACTATAGCCGATTCAGCACCAGTAATAAAACTTAAATTTGCATATTAACGAAATCTTGCATGTTCTCCTGCTGTTTTCTCCCACTGAAAGAAACCACTATCTCAGAAAAGCATATAGTCCTCTCCTCTGGTGCCCCGTGCAACTTGGCCTTAGAGGTGAGCAATTCCACAGCCTGTCCATACCATCACCCAGGAGGTTTATGCATTTCTGTATGGAAAAACAGAATAGTGGGTCATCAAAGGAAAGCAAAGGAGTCATAGTGGAAATCAACATATCATCTGTATAAGCAATATGTACACTTGAAAATGGGAGAGATCTCTGCCCTCTTCTCTGCTACCTACTCTTACTCATCAAAACAAAATTGGAAGGATAAATGCATTTCTTTTAAGATGTGCTCAGTGAAATAAGAAGGCAACTATACATTAATTAATCAAAGCCATATTTATTTTCTGAGAGGATAATAAAAAGTGAAACTTTTTTGATCAGACTAATCTGACCAAAATCAAAATTTACCTAACTTGTATATTTTAAATCAAAATATACTTTCCATATGAATTATAAAAATATTAATTTGACTTTAACTTTTTTACTGTGGTACAATAGAGTACATAACAACATGAATCATCTGATAGATGCCATAGCTTTGTTATTACAAATGAGGATAAGCAAATATAAAGTTTACTTTAAGAAATTTCCTCTACACATACACTTGAAAGAGATTGAGATGAGCTAATGTAGGTATTTTCTAATGGATATTGACAACTAGGCATCTATGACAATATGAAAATTCAAAAATAAATTGAATATACTAATACATGAATCTAATGAGAGTGATCAAATGGTTTGTGTAAAGAACACTCTGTTGATAGAAGTTTTCACTTTTTATTTCAGGGGAGACATGATCTTTTCTGAATCTTCAAATTCTCTAGTACACTGTAGTTCAAGTCAATTGGGAGCTATTGTGGATCAGTAGCTAAGCAACAGATTTAAAGTCCAGAGGCTATTCTCCTATATTTCCTCTGCCAATAACTTAGCATGAGATGGTGAGCAAACCATTTAACCTTCCAATTTCTCTATCCCTCATCTTTTCAACAGAGAGGTAATATAGCTTACTTCTCAAAGCTTGGTGAAATGTCTCTTAAAAATATGCCTCAAGTACTATAGAAAAGATACTCTATTGTCATAAAGCAAAAGCAGTTCTGTTTCCAGCGTTTTCCACATGATGTGTAAAGCATTAGAGCTCTTTCCTAAGTTAGAAATATTCCCTCATTAATCCTTAGTGTTTCCCACATAACCCTTTATAATCTTCTGGTATTCTATCAACTATTAAAGCATTCATAACTGAGATTTTAATTCATAATTGAGACCTCCTTAAATACTTTCATAGTTATGGTTATATATAGAATCTGTTTAACTTAATGTTTGGAGACCATTTTTTACTAGAAGTGAACACAGGGAAGCAGTGCATTTGAATTCTATAGAATTTTAATATAGACATGGATGAACATGTTTTTTACTTATTAAAACCTTGAATTTGTATGTAATTCTAATTTTTTATTGTAATGTTTGTTCAAATAAAAATAAAATAAAATGAAAATAGATATGAAATCAAGTGTCAGAAAGAAACTCTACTTCAAGGTTGCTGAACAAAAGCAACCTTTGCCTCTTTTTGTTCATAGAATTAATGTTAAAATACACCCCATGAACTGTGCAGGTAAGAAGGTGAGAGAGTGATATTGGTGGCAGTGGATATGCTTCTAGGGTCCAAGTGACTCGTTCTTGGTATATAAAGGACTGGTAATTTTGCAGAATGCTTAATGCATTTTTCAAATTTTTTCTCTTACTAAAAGAATGTACATATATGTTTGTTTAAACACTTCTACTCATAGAACCCCAATTCCACTATTTGAATGTCAAAAGAAAATTTTCAAGACTGTCAAAGAAACCTCATTCATCTTTCAATAAGATTCATATATTCAACAGAAGTATACATGTCCTTTGTGGAGCCAAAGATAATACTGTAGAAAAACATTCTGTGTATTTCTATTGCATGGCAAATTTGTGGCTTGTGTTTTATTTTTATTTGTTTTGTTTTTATTTTTAAAGAGTCTGCCAAAAAAATGAAAATACCATGGAATACAGGCATACAGATGTAATTTTCCATTTGAAATTTAGCCAGATCATCCCAAGAGTTGTTGTCTCTTCAATTATTAAAAATCCTTTAGGATTTTATTACTAAACCACATATTCTACAATTTGTAAACATTTTAATGGCTACCATTAGTTGCTGCTGTGGCAATGTGTCAACAAAGAGAGGATCTAATGGGATGGGACAATGGAGAAGAAACCTTGGTTTTGTGTAAACCAAGGCCTTACAAGACTAACACCAAAATAAAAATGTTAATTTGCACTCCAAATACCTTTACATTTTCCTAATAATGACATTGAAATCACCATTTAAAAACTGACAGTATTCCTCTAATCATTTTTCACACATTCTCCTTTCTTATTCAATTATTACAGTCACTATAAACATTATAAAGCATATCATTCCTCACAAAATCTTAATGCACATGTTCCTGAAAGATTGAACATAATACACTTAAATTATTGCTGTGATAAATAAAATATCAATTATTTTATCTTATATAATTGCCAACACAACGGTTTTAAGATTTCTCTTTCAAATTACATTTTATAACAGTAGTAGATGGTTTTCTTAAAGAAAAGACTATTTATCTAAATTATGGAAAATTATACGCTATCATCCTGAAATTGAAATACTTTATCAATCTGTCAAAACAATCTCTCTTCTTAAAACAAAGCACAGAGTAAACAACCAATTTGGTGAATCTGGATATTTTCAGTCCTAATTCAAATAAGTTCAGATAATAAAGATATTTAAGGACCTTATATTTTGAGTAAGATATATCAACTTAGGATTCAATTGTGACTGGGTACATTAGTTGGATTAGTGGATATGGGTTTATTTGAATGTTTTTTTTTTTTTAAACAACAGTTAGCTTTCTAGAGAAAGAAATTACCCAAAGGGGCAAGAGAGTACTTTTAAGTTCAATTAGGCCATTGGTCTGAGAGAGAGAGCAAGTCTAATTAAACTATAATATCTGTTGATCAGTGCTCTATCTAACTACTCTGGATTCATGGTTTTCAGGCCTAGGATTAGGGAGTTTCAATATGAGATCAAGTGTAAGCAAGCACACAAACATTACTTTAACACACAGCATTAGCAACACTGAAGAAAGTAGTGTTTAAGGTGTAGTAGCAGATGATGCTCTACTTAATTTAATAGTGTCAGGACATGTCCTAGGAAAAAACATCAGCACTATTGACACTGGACTTGAGTAACTTCAGTATGGATATGGACAGGAGATAGTTCATGGAGGTACTAGCAGCATGAGCCAGCCCTGGTGGAATGGTTATTAGTCATTGACTACATAAATTCCATTTTTTACATCTAATACAATTCTTTACATGTACACATGTATCACACACATACAAATTTAACATGTCTATGAGTTACCTGGAGATCTTACTGACTGAAATTGTAGACTCTGTTTCAGTAGCTCAGAGGTAGAGCTGGAGAGTCTACATTTGAAAAGTGGGCCTAAATGATATCGATGCTGTTAGGCCACAGATAAAACTTTGAATGGAATCTAGAATTAGCTAAAGTGAACTGGAACAAGGAAAGAGAGGAATTGCAGGTGCTACGAGACGAAAGTACCTAGTGAACAACCAATATGATTTAAAGATATTTAATGTACTCTCAAGTTCCAAAAAGCAGCAGGAAACAGTTTTTTGATAATTTTCTGGCTTCTTTTAGGCTGATTAGAAGAATCTGTTACATGTAATTAATATCTAATTTTAAGATGTAGCTCTTCTCTTTCCTACTTGACCTTGGTATATATATGTGTGTGTATATATGTATGTGTGTGTGTGTGTGTGTATATATATATATATATATATATATATATATATGATATATAAATAATTTAAAGCCCTATATAAGATTTATAGTGCTTTAAGTGAATGATGGAATAAATATTGTGCTGCTGTCTTTTATTGCTGTACTATTTCTCTGGGTTAAGGACACATGGAGAACACTAAAAATATTTACAGAAGCTATTTATGAAATAATTCAAATTGCCATATATGTTTTGTGGTCCAAATATTCCAGGTTGAAAAGTTATAACAATTTATCACAACTTAATAACACTTAGTTTACAATGAATTAAGTGAATAAAATGAACTAAGTTATATCACACAACATTACAATTAGAGAAAGAGAGGTGAGTGGCTTGCCTGAGCCCGCTGGTTTGAGACCTGCCTGGGCAGGCAAGACCTCATCTCTACAATAAATCAAAAAATCAACCGGGCGTGGTAGCTCATGCCTGTAATTCCGGCTACTCGGAAGGCTCAGGCGGAAGGATCGCGGAGCCCAGCAAGTCAAGGCTGTGGTGTCCGGGAGCTGCCACTGCACTCCAGTCTGGGCGACAGACTCCAACTCAAAAACAACAACAACAACAACAACAACAAAAAACAATTAGAGAAAGACATTGGAGGAAAAGAAAGTATATGAGTTTACCCTAATAAACACTGTGTCTCTATAGATCTGCTTTGGTTAGAGTTTTGCCTAAATACTCTATCATTGAGCAGAAATATTCTTAGGTTAGAATCCAACAACTCAGCAGGGTTACCTGCCTGAAGACTATCATATTGGTAGAAACAACTACATGCAGTGACAAGTCAAACAACAAGAACGGCAGTGGCTATCAGGGGATATGGGAATAGAAGATCTGAGAAGACTCACAAATCTGTGTACTACAGCGTTGTGTAGGGAGGTCAACCAAGATTTCCATTGTTCTTGGGAAGCCTTGGAAAATTTAAGAGCAGTTGGACCAAAAAGGGCTTTGAACTTCTGGCAAAAAGGACTTAGGTCTGGAGAAGTATTGAGAAGACAGTCGACTCTCAAGGATGGTGGGGATTACACTATGGACTGACTAATTATAAATGAATGTTGGATAATCCTATTACACATTAACCAGCCCTCCCCAGTGAACACAGATGTCATTTTAAGAATATAGAGGGTGAAGGAACTGATTCTTTAGTAGATGAAGGTTAAATTCTAAATTAATTTATCAAATCCCTCTAATTACCAAGAAAATACGGACATCATAACTTAATCATGAAGTGGTTAGAATCGAGTTTGTTGGCACCGATTGAATGGAATGGTAGGGAAGGTAGAGTAGGACTAACTATAAACATAGAAAAAATAAATTACTCTTCTGCCCACTTAAGTTTTCACTACATTTGTTTTCATGTTATTTTATCTTTTTCATGAACAATCCATTTAGTATTTGTGTTTGGAGTTTATTTTTTATTTTTTAACTTTTAATCCATTTTGCGATGAAAATATTTTAAAAATATTTTGTTGCCTGACTTTCATTTTATATTCCTTTTGAAGTTACTTATGCCTTTTTTTAAATCTCTTGCCAGGATTTTAATACCATGCTTGAGTTTAAACTATTCTTTCTCCATATATCTTCTATTGATAAGATGCTATGTGCTATATTTTTGTGTGATGAGTTTTCATACATTTTCCCATTTATTCATCACAAAACTCTTGTCAAGCTGGTGCTATTGAGATCCTCATTTTACAAAAGCTATGAATAACCTGTTTAAAATGTAAACCATTAAAAAGTGGAGGATGAAGTATTTGAGATTAGCTGTAGACCCCAACTGTCATATAATACTTCTCTTAAGGTAGATTTCAATAACTACAGAACTATCTATGGCAACATTAAAAAGTAAAATTGAAGTTGATGGTAATTTCCCATTCCCAGGCTTACCAGTGAGCTATGGAATTGGCCTATTTATGTGGCAAAGACCTGTATGTTTAATTTGGGATCTTTTCTCTTTATTCACCCAACTTCAAGACAATGAATTTCAGGCAAGAGAGGCCTGTCTCAGGAATGAAGAATGTGTCCTAAGTTTAAATCCATCTATGTACCACATCCATATAGGGCTCATTTCCCACCGGAACCATTTGTGTTAGGCTTCTAAAAAAGAGTCAGGTGTTCTTCCTTTTTATATACAAACATGAGAGCTGGAGCTCTCTCACACATCTTGCTAAGGGAGAGTCTGTGAGCCAAGATACGAGTAGACACATTGTCTTAGCCATCAGCATTAAACCACAATTTTCATTTCCACCACTTTTATTATGTGAAATATTTATTGCATGATTCAGAAATCCTTTATTTGATTAAATTCCTTTGGTTAGGATCTTTGTTGCTGGCTATTAAACTAATATGGGATATAAGAGGTGCTTGAAGTGAAGTCATTTGATTTGAACCATTGTATGGTGAACAATACAATCTATCACTGAAATAACCATTTGCTTTTCCATATGTACCTGACTTTACTGTACATGTTATGCATTTATTAACATTTAGTTGTATATTTTTGACCAGGAGAGGAGACAATGAGTTTCTCACTTATGATCTTGATGCTATTTTATTGTTTTATATACTTCTGCTAAATGACAAGATTATGCCCTTTCCAGTTAAAACCTGTTTATTTCCTGATGCTCACATGTTGTTGTTTTTTTTCTGACTTTTCTAATCCATTTACAGTTTGACTCAAACTTTCCATTTTGCCACCTGCATGATTTCTTGTGTTTTACCTGACCTTTCAGAAATTACATTTCACTTATCTCAAAAGTTGTCATCCTTTTGCATCACTTTGATAAGACACTTTCTAAAATCCAAGTTTAGGTTAAAGATCAAACTGATTCCCTGTTGAATATTAAAATTTCTACCTAGCAGAGAATATCTAGTTTTTAGCTTTCATGACTGCCCTGAATGACAGGACACACTATTGAGAACACATCTGATGGTGTTAATTTTGGTTAAATAAAAAGTTCTACATGAGTGATTTTCCTTATATTTTAACAGTGATTTCACTGATTTTTCTCTGATATTTGCTTTTTGAATTAATAGTTTCTACCCCACTTTAATTTTTTTCAAGACTGAGAAGTGACCATTTTATTATAGCATTTTTCTCACTTAAAGTGCTTCTAGTTTTGGAAACTAGCAGGTGACCCATCAGCAATCTCAGAGACATAAAAATCCAACAATCTTAACCCTAACAAGATATTACTACACCTTGCATAAGGTTATAAAGATTAAATTATTAAAAGAAGGGAATTTATGTCCATTTTGATAATATTTCAAAGTTAAACAAATTTGACTGAAAGAATTGCAAAACGTAAAAAAAAAACTCTTAAAAATAAACATATCTTTTTATAATGTGGCATTATCTATATATTGACAATTTTTATAACAATAGCATCAATTATGTGGATAGTCAAAACATTTCTTTCCTGGAATCTTAGTCTCTCTGCACTTAACATAAAACAAAATACAATAAAATATTTCTTTCCTTTTATTTATATGTGTATATGTATGTATGTATGCATTCCACATCACTTGGTTAAAATCTATCTCTACTCAATAGTCAAAATATCTCTGGAAGAATTACTACTGCTACTTTTATTAAGGGTCACATCCTCCCTTTGATCCTCAAAGTTATCTCTATAGGCAGGACTTTATACTTCCAAGATAATTGCTGCTTAGACCTCCCCATCTCTGGACTTATGGCCACCTGCATAAATCTTCATTCCCATCCTCTAATCTGTTGCCAAGTTGAAATTTTAAAATGCAACCGTAGTCGTGTAACTCAAAGGCTTGTGTGGGGAATCAGTAAGGAAATATCAATAAATCAAAGGTTTATTTATTTGTCTATTTCAGAAAAACAAATTGTTGGCACTTTATAAACACTGAAGATTCTACACATTTAGTTCCATGAAAAAGTCATATTCTAGAGATTAAGCAGACCAGTAGTTGGTCAGTGTTTGAAGCCTATCCCTTAGGATAGAATTTAAATTATCATCTTGTCCACATAGAATAGACTTCAAAATTTTAAGTTTTTCTTACTTTATGGAAAGGTAAAGAGATTTGATTTTAAAAAGCTGTCCTCATAAACATGAGAATTTTCTCAAGGCTAAAAAGATAATACTAACATGTTAGAATATTTCAATATTATTTTGTATTTTCTCTTACAATGAGAGACTGATTGTACTGTGAAAATCCATATCCCGGAATCTAAAATGTTATTTCTGACAGGTAAGCTTAGGGGTTTCCCCTGTGATTCATGTAATCCAGTTCCTCTAAAGATAAACTAATCTTATAAAATATTATGAGCACTTACGTCTTGGTTGTCTTTCAGCCTACATGTACACCTAGAGAGGTAACAATTTACCAAATTAAATTTTATGTGCCTGGGTTTTTGAAGTACCCCTGTCAAATACAGTGTTCATTTGCTTGAGTATAATACCCACCTCCTCAATGTACCAGATAAAATCAAGAATTTTCAAGAGAAGGCAGACACCTAACTTTAAGCAGAAAGATATTAGAATCTTTCTCTCCCCTTCTCTTTTCTTTGGGGGGGAAGAGAGGGAGGTCTCACTTTGTTGCCCAGGTGGAAGCACAATGACACAATTACGGTTCACCATAGCCTCAACCTCCTGGGCTCAGATGAACCTTCCACCTCAGCCTCCCAAAATGTTTGGCTCATACACACATGCCACCAAGCCCGGCTATTTATTTATTTATTTATTATTTGTAGAGATGTGGTCTCCCTATGTTGCTTAGGCTAGTTTTGAACTCCTAGGCTCAAGAAATCTTCTTGCCTTAGTCTGCCAAATTGCTGGGTTCATTGGTGTAAGTCATCCTGCCTGGCCTAGAATCTGAATCTTTGAGTGATGTTTCTAGCCACCACATGGAACATTTAAGTCTGTAAAGACAGTACAGGCAAAACTATTTGAGTTTTAAAAGGTCTCATCAAGTGTGTAAATCCAAGACTGCCATCATGCAGAAACCCTACAAATTCCTCCATAACTTTCCCTTCAAGAAACTACAAACCAATAGCCCGTTGCTGTTTACAAAGCCTGTAAATTGTTTACATTGCTATCTTAAGTATTTTTGTAACACGATTCTCAAACCATATTTACCAGTTTCTCTCCATTTTTCTTCAGAGTTGATGCCCAATAGTCTGAGGGAGGGGACTACAGACTTTTTTGTAAAGAACCAAATGATAAATATTTTAAGATTTGGTCACATGCAGACATTGTATCTCTGCCTCTTTTCCTCCTCTTTCTTCTTGTATAATCTTTCAAAAAAGTACTAATTTTTTAAATTCTTGGTTTATAGGTCATACAAAAACAAGTGAAGAAATAAATTTGGCTTTTTAATATTGTGGCACATCTCCAAAGTTTTCTTTAATGCGAGGTTTTGCTGGTGTTATGTACTCTGGAATATGATTACTTTTATCCTTGCAACCATATTTTTCCTTACGTCTCCAAATTTGCCTTCACTAAGATTTGTCTGCCTTTAGAATTTGTAGGATGGCAGCAACATCAACATTCCCATGGTCAGCTTTCTTCTATATACTCACTTACATTTTATTTCTATTTCATTGTTTTTTGTGTGTGTTTATTTGTTTTTACCAGTATCATATTTCCTTTCTTTGCTGTGTTTTCATCTTTGCTGGGTAATTGCTTCATTCTATCAATCATTTTTGTAACTATCACATGAATGTATTGCTTCAAACAAGGAGTTAGTACAATTATAGGCTTTGCTGTGTGTACATGAACCAAGTAACGGATGCAGTGGCCAGTCTCTGGCAGACTTAAAAGGCGTTGTGATTGGTGACTGACCATGGTGTGCCTCTGTTATTCACGTAATGATTTGTGGACTAAAGAGCTAGCAATGAGCTTTATACTTCATGGAACTGTTCACATGTAGTTAACACATGGCATGGGAACTAAACTTAAACTATGTTGCTGGAAGACTAGTTTTATTTTTCTAAAATGCTGTAACTGACATTTGAAAACTTGAAAATCAAAAATTAAATAATTAAGTACTACCAGTACAACCATTCTTCCTCCAGGACCCCTGGGGATTTTAACATCATGGATGTTCCAATTTGTCATATAAAATGGCATAGTATTTGCATATAACGTGCAAATTTTATATGTATATTGAATGGTCTGTACATTACTGATAATACCCAAAACAGTGTAAATGCTATGTAAATAGTTCTTATACTGTGAGTTGTATTTTTGTTTCTATTATTTCTATTGTTGTATTGTTACTTTTTATCCTTCTGAACATGTTTTATCCACGGTTGGGTGACAGCTGATACAAATGCCAAGTGCACACAATTTCATTTGCTCTCTCTCATCACAATCTCACTTGTTTTGCTTTCCAAAAATAACTTAGCATTTTTTCTTCCAGATTTTCTTTCATCCATTTACAAAGTGTACATAAAAATGGATAAAAACAGAAAAGTTTATTATATTTTTGTTTTTGTTCAATATATATGACACAGGAGACCAGAACAGCACCTAAAACACAGTATCTTGGTGCAACAAATACTTTCTGGATGAATTTCTACTATCTGCTGCAAATTCTTTTCACCAGACATTTTATAACGGATTCATTCCCAGCAGCACTCCATTCATTATAATTACTTCATATTTTTATGCAGTATAAATAATGTTATATTTTACATATTATTTCCTTGTTACTGGACAATGATTTTATTTTAAAATGTTTATTAAAACAAAACAACAACAAACATCCATATACACACACGTATATAGAATATTGCATACATATAGAATATTATTTTAACATGCTGTTTAAAACAAGCATCTATATATATTCATATATATAGAATATTGCATATACATAAAATATTTCTTTAAAATAGATATTAATTGCTATGGCTTTTTTCCCTTTTCCCTGAACCTGTCATAAGCTTTGTCCCTTATTTAACCTGGTTTAAAGTGTAGATGATAACAAATAAATGTTTAACTTATGCAGTTACATATAATGTATATCTTGAAAATATTTTCTCATCAGTAAATTAATGATAACAAGAAAACCTGTCTCAGATGATGTTACTGAGTTTCACATAAAATGATCTAGATAATTTAATTTCCAGTTAAATGTGTTACAAATATTTGTTAAACAAAAATCTAGCAATTTAAGCAAAATTTATATAATGAAATATTTTCTTATATTAATAACCACCACTGATTTTTTGTTTTGTAACCCCGGGAATCAGTGTTTTTATTAGCTATAATATAATAATAGTTCCAAAAAAACTCTTTAATTGATAATAGTTTTAACATCTTTTGCAATTATAAATCTTTATAATTTTAAAATCATTTTACTATGATTTTAAGAAATATTCATTCAAACATATATCTTTAGCATGTATTTTATTATTAATAATCTTTACTCCATATTTTCATTCTCTTTGCTCTGTGATATTCTAGAGTCATTATACTTGCAATGCCTACAAATAAATGAATATAGACTATTTAAAGCCTTTCAAAAGCAATATATAATGTTTTGAAAGATCTCATACCTCATGTCTTTCCTTAGGATGAAAAGCATTCGTCATTATCTGGAATGTAGAACAGCTAAAGTATAATTTGAAATGATGAAAATGAATATTTTCTCATTTAATATTCACAGTTAGATGTCATTCAGAATATTAAAAGTCATTTTTTAAAGTTTTTGAAAAAAGAAGATACAAGATAGAGATATATGTAACACTTAGCTTTGTTGAAAATAATCTATTTGTGTTCTGGAACTGTTACCTTGCCTGATATCAGAAAGGAAGAAAATTCCTAAACGATACTTCACTTCTTTAATCCCTAAGGGCAATTCAGTTCAAATAAGTTGTAGTTGTGAAGATCTGTGTCTGGGCAAGTGCAGAGGCTGTGATATATGCTGAAGCATCCTCAGGCATCCAGCAAGTTTATCTACCAGCAGAAAAGGCCTAAGATTGATTTTCCCCCACATGCAAATATTATAGCACTAACTTCATAGAATTCCCAGAGCAAATAATTATAATTTTAAATTTTGTTGCTGAACATACAAACACTAGACAAAACAACTTTCTAATCATATTATATGTGCACATGATATATTTGTTTTCAGATAGAGCTACATAACATTGCTGTGGGGGTGGGTGTCAAAAATGCTGAGCCTTCCCAATTTCAATTTAACATAAGTGAAATTTACCTTCATGGACTGAAATCAGAGCCTAGTGGGTTTTTTAAGGAAATATTTTATTTTATTTTATTTTATTTTTTGAGTTGGAGTCTCACTCTGTCACCCAGACTGGAGTGTAATGGCTGCTCCCGGCCACCACAGCCTTGACCTGCTGGGCTCGGGCTATCCTTCCGCCTCAGTCTTTCAAGTGGCTGGGCTACAGACACGCACCACCATGTCCGGCTAATTTTTGATTTATTGAAGAGATGAGGTCTTGCCAAGTTGCCCAAGCGGGTCTCGAACCCGCGGGCTCAGGCAATCCACTCACCTTGGCTTCCCAAAGTGCTGGGATTACAAACTGAGCCACTGAGCTCAGCCTTAAGGAAATATTTTAAAGAAAATTCTGCCTTTATTCATTTTCTACATTGATCTAAATAATTATTTTTAAAATAAGAAAGCATAAAGTTTTAAAAATAATAAAACTAAAGTTATTAATTTCACTTCTCTCTTTTCCAGTATTGAGATTTAACTACTTGAAGGTATTATTGCTTTTTTCTTCCAAATATTTTATTTGCATCCATTTTTTTCAGAATGAGGTGAGAGATAAGAGTTCCTCAAGCCATTAAATAAATTATTTTACAAAGGCCTGTGATCATAGAAAATCATGGAAATGACTAATCACTTTGGACAAAAATGGACACTTACCCTTGCAAATCCACTATATTTCATATTCGCATAATTTTATTATTTCTTTAAACTATTTTTAAGAGATAGAAAACCTTTAATGTGCGTTTCAAGGTCAAAAATTAAAATGCAAAATAAAATGAAAATATCCCTTCATTATATAAAGTAATAAAATTATTCTGATTTTAATATTTTTAGTTAATTAAGCAGGGTCCAAAAAATATCTGACAAAATGATTGATTATACATTATTCATTAATTTTGATTCTATTTTCCCTCATTTTTTCAGAAGTCACTGGGATATGATTAAGCAAATATATATTTAGAGATTTTTCCTTTAATCAATTATCTCTTTTTCTGTTTCTTTTCAAACAGTCATTATTCCTATCTGACTAGTCTAAGAATTAAGAGCTGGTATGAAGTGTGGACTGAAGTGTTAGCTTAGAGTACACATTCTACTTTCTTTTTTCTTTTTTTTTTAAATAAAGATGTAGGGTACAATTCAGGGTTAGGTATACAAATGTTGATTATGCAGTATCCTTGTGATGAAGAGTACACATTCTAACAGTTGTTAAAATTTAACATTTTTTTCAAATTCTCATGCTATATAAGAAAGTTGCTTAACAAAAGACCAAAATAAAACCTTAATATATAATTTTAGCTTTTTTCTTGTATAAAAATTGCAGCGATATATCAGATATTGATTTCACTGATATACCACTGGAATTTTAGAATAACTGATATTGTTTTATGATGAAAGTTCTCTCTTATTTCCCTCTACTCAACCTGTATTCTCAGAGTCTTTAAACTATGGCTTTTAAGTTAAAAGCCATAGTTTAAACTCTTTAAAAATAGCATTTATTCAACTAAAAATGAATAGTGGATATAGGTTACTTTCTTATATGAATGCACTCCATGGTATAGTTGTCTGTTTTTGTGCAAAAAATAAATAGTCATTTCCTTTATATGATAAATCTACATTCTTAGGGATGCTTAATTTCCCCTGACAGTCAATTTGCTTTTGAAATATTAGCTTTCCTACATAATAACCAGAAAATGTAATTGTTACAGTAAAGTACAAATAACTGAGCATATTAACTGGTAAACTACTTTGACACTGTTGGGATTTTTGTTTGCCAAAATAATGATCTCAAGACCAATGTTATTTGACTCTTACCACAAATTAAGAAACTAAAAGTTCTTGTTGGATTGCATCTGTCTTCTTTCTAGTCCCAAATGTGCAAATCCTGTATATTATTTGATTGCCTTGTGCTAGTTTGTACAAGACAGGCAGTGTGAACTTGAGAGCAATTGCTTAACATTGAAGTCAGAAAAATATTTCATTATGCAATAGCTGTAGCATCTGTGTAGTGTTGAGCATGTCCCAATGTGCACAATTAGACTTCCTGCCTTTATGCCAGAAATAATAGAAATTCTGGTAATCCAGATGATTTCTGAAAACAGCTACTTTAGTGGAATATTCTAAATCACATTTTTTTTCTTTCTGCACCTGAATTTGTATTGACTTTGACAAGAATACGTAAGGATTTGTGTTTGTTTGTGATATGCTATGATAGTTTAAATGTCAGTTAAATCAATAATTCGTGACAGAGTTTTAGAATAAGAACCACTTTGAGGACTAATTCTTCCATCAATATAAATTTGCAACTGACATGAACATGAATAGGAATTATAGCTCTGTACCAAGGAATGGACTCCTACGGACTGCACCAAGGATTAGAAGTATTTAAAATCAGCATGCTTCATCATTTCACCCAGGTAATCTTGCTTGATTACATGCTTGAAAATATTAAGTCAAACAAAGATTGTGGGGAAATGGTAATCGTTTCAGAGAAGGGCAATGTTGTTCATTTTACTTGAGGGCTTTATTGATAATGTGCACTAGAGGGTACTGGTTGTTTGCAATGACTGCTGCAATCATATTATTCTGTCAATGTGCCAAATTCTTTCTCCAGTACAAGCTTTCAAACCTGAAATTTTTATTTAAAGACTAAAATTGAAATTATGCACCTGTTTTAAAATATCTTATAATTAGATGTGATTTTCTGACATCAATTTTGATATATAGATTATTTTATTCCAAAATTGTGTTAGAAAATTAGGAGAATGAAAATGAGCTTAAGAATCACCCACATTTTTTATAGCATTGGTTTGCATCCAAATGAATTTGAATACTGCTTTCTGATTAATTTGGTCATTTATATTATATTGGATGTGTAGAAAAATTAGGCATTTCCCACAAGTGCACAAAAAAATTAAACTGAGTATATTTTATCTGAGCAAAATAAAACAAAATGGATGGCTTAGCAAAAAACGTGAAGTATATGTAAACTAATATGGAAATATTTGTTGGAGGTATTGCAGTGAATATTATAGATCATTAAATGTATAAGCATAAATATTCAAGAACATGGACCAGAAGGCAGAGGAAATATGAAAACACTATTAATTTTTATTTCCTTTTTCCTTCCCCTTCCTTTTTTTTTTTTTTTTTTTCTGTCTTCTAATGCATTTAGATAAAATAGATTGCTTGGTCTTAACAGTATTTTCTACTGAAGTATGTTTCTTATGTTCCAACATACTTATGTTTCTTAAAGTTAAAATTAAAAAAGACTAACCCCGTATGCAGAATAGAATCTCACTGTCATATTAACTTATTCTTGAATAACTTGGACATGAAATCTAATCAAAGTAACTACATAATCGTTAAATGTCCTAAAATTGAGAGATACATCAGGTTCCTAGTGTCTCACCAATTCTATAAAAACAGTGTTAGGAAAGCCAAAAATACAGACACTGAAAGATAGAAAAAATATAGAAGTGATTGGTTAATTAAATATATTTTCATACATGAGTCACTTATGTCCATTTGTTTTTTGCCAGTAGACAGATGGCCAACTCAAATGGGGTGACTGAGGAAAATTTAATGAAGAAACTTCAAAAGTTCAAGCAACAAAAGTGAGGCATCTTGGACTGGTAACCCATACATAACTAACCCTGAAGAAGCACAGACAGCTAGTTGTTTCCTGAATCTAGCAAGATCTGTAGCTCAAAAAGAAAATTCAGATATGTTACTCAGTCTTCTAGTCCTTACTTTTTCCTATCCATCCCTATAGGTAACCAATTTCACACATTTCTGATTTGTCCTTACTGTATTTCTTTTTGCAAAAGTTAGCAGATATCTGCATATTTTATGTCCCACCCCACTGCCCTTTGTATACAAATATAACATAGTATGGATACTCTTTTATGCCTTGTTTTTTTTCACTTAACAAGGTATCAGATAAATTAATACATGGTATGACAATTAAGTTCACAAACTCATCCTAGGAAAAGTGCTACATACCTCATTACTGAATATCACTATGGTCACCTTCAAAGTACTTGCCTTGGGAAGCTATGCCCCAACCTCAGCACCTAGTCCACCTGTCAAAGCAATTTTGAAACTCTTTTTCTGGACTGGCCATCAGAACTATGGTTGTGAGATTGTCAAAGTTTGAATTAGTACAAGAAATACACATTTAATTTCTTGTTAAACTTGACAAGAATGGAAGTGGAACTCAGGGACATATTAGTCTGAGTTTATGGGGATAATGTCATGAAGAAAACAGCAGTGTACAAATGGATTAAACAGTTTTATGAAGGGACAGAAAGCATCACTGATGAAGAGAGGTCGGGGAGGCCAGTAATGAGCAAAAATGATGAAAACATTGCAAAAATCCATTGGTTATGCATCAAAATTATTGACTTACTATAATAAACATAGCAGACCAAAGAAACATCAACAGAGAAAGAGTTAAGAAAATCCTGACATGAGAAAGGTGGGTGCAAAATGGTCCTGAGTAAGCTCTTGCTTCACCACAATGCACTAGCTCACATAGCACTGTCTGTGAGGGAGTTCTTAGCTGGTAAAGAAATAATTGCCTTGAAGCGCCCTCTCTATTCACCTCATCTGATTCCCAATGACTTTTTCTTTACCTGAAGATAAAAAGAAATGTAGAAAGGAAAACATTTAATGACATTCAAGACACCAGGGGTAATCCAACGACAGCTCTGATGCCCATTTCAGAAAGAGTTCCAAAATTGCTTAACAGGTGGACTAGGTGCTGAGGTTGGGGCATAGCTTCCCAAGGCAAGTACTTTGAAGGTGACCTTAATGATACTCAGCAGTAAGGTATGTAGCACTTTTTGTAGGATGAGTTTGCAAAGTTAATTGTCAGATGTCATACACATATATTTATAAATATCTTCTTGATCATTTATATAGCTATTTAGTAAACTGTTGCATAGATGGACCACAGTGTATTCAACCTGTGCAGAGGCATTTAAAAATTTTCTAGATATTTGTTATCACAAATAGTGTTACAATGTATCATCATATACAGATATATTATTACATTGCTGCAAATTTATCCTTAGGGCAAATTTTTAGAAAGCAGGATTTACTAAGTGGAATCAAAGGAAAATTTGTATGTATTTTTTTTAGATATTGACTAATTATCCTTTTTAAGAGTTGTACAATTTTATATACACAACATCAATGTGTGGGAGTATCAGTGTTTTATGATAGCTTTGCCAAAAATGTATATATTGTCAAGTTTTTCAAGTTTTTCCAAACTGATGAGTGAGATATTGCATTTCATTTTCTTTATTCTTTTATGTTAATTAAAAATAAACACCATTTTATATGTCTACAAACTATTTTTACATTTCTTTTTATATTCTTTTTACAAATTGTCTGCTTATATCTTCATTTTTCTAAAAGATTTTGGTCTCATTTTTCTCAACATTTATGTTTTTATTAAAAATGTTTGTTTTTTTACCTACGATTTATATCATAATTGTTTTTTATTTAATTCACAATTGTTCTCATCACAATTGTTATCTTCTAATAATTTCATGGTTTCATTTTTTACATTTATATCTTCAATCTGGTTGGCACTCACCCTTGCATAGGATGATAAGTATACATGTACTCTTTTTAGTGGCTTATATAGTTATTTCTTCCCTTTTATTTAAATAAAAAAATTATATTTCCTAGTGATTTGAGATGACTGTTTAATCATATACAAAATACCACAATATGCTTGAGTCTATTTATTGACTTTCTATTTTGATCACTGATCTTTTTCCCTATTTTTGAAGTAGCAACACACTAGTTTAGTTATGTTTATGTATGTTTTAATATCTGGTAAGGAATTCTACAAACTTATAGCCTTTTCGGTGATTTTCTAGATAATTGTGCATATTTCATTTTTAATTATAATTCTTAGAATCAGCATGTGTAGTTTCATGAAAGGTATCAGAACAGAAAAAAGCAAAAAGCCAAAAATATAACTGCTTTTTTTATCATATAAACTTAGAAAGACTGACTCCTAAAATGTTGAGTTATTTTACCCAAAGCAAGATTTATCTTTCCATTTTGTTCCTATTAACTTTTAGTATACTTTACAATATGTAAATTGTCCTTATGTAGGATTTGCATATACCTTTATTATTAAGTTATTTTAAAATATGTTTGCTGTTATATTTGATTGTGTGCTATTTAATCATTTTACTTATTAAAATTATACTTGCTGCATAAATATTTAAAATATTTTCTAAATTTACTATGCTTTTAAAAAAATATGTGGCATGATAGTATCTGAGCTTGGAAATGGTTGAATTCACTTGTGAAAAATCTGTGATCATGGAGTTTTATTTTAAAAGGTTATTTAGAGAAGATGGACTCTGACTTTCTGGAATGCTGATTTTATAGGATTAAATCTCTTCATTCAGTCTGGGATTGTTTCCTTCAAACAGGACTTAGCATTTCCCAAGGACTGTTTCTATATTTCATCCTAGAATGAGTCTGTAATGTTTGCCAAAAACTTTTCTCCTTTGAAGACCCTAGAAACTGATTTTTTGTCTTTCAAGATCTGTACTGTCTGTTTTCTGCTTCATTTCTTGGTCTCTCCTGTGCCACCAATAAGCAAATGTCTTATGGTGAAAAGTGTTGTAGATATTTTCCAGTGTTTTCATTTACTTCAAGATCTTTCTTTTTAGAGTCTTGGGTTCTGTGACAATCCTACAATGTCTTAAACTAGGTGTTTATTTGGAATGTTCTCCAAACTTAAAGGTGATCTTGGTGAGATCAAGCATGAACAGAAGTTAGCTATGTTTTCATGAATGACCTTTGATATTAATGAAGTTTCACCATAAGAACCTTTCTACAATTTCCACTACTAAGATTGTCAACACATTAATTGTCTTATGTGTTCAACACGATTTTTGTCAAGACATAACTGACCTTTATTTTTAATATCCTATTAAAAAACCAGTTTGTGTACAATAGAATGATGAAAACAATCCACAGAATTCCTATCTATCTTAGAACAAAAGATGAGATCCATAACCTATTCTGTTCCTTTATTTGCCTTGGCTTCTTTAAAATGAAAAACTGACTAGGTGGAAACATCTGATCCCTTTTTTGAAAGTGTATCATTTTTCTCGGTCTGCCATAACTAGAAATGTCTTGTTTCATAGTTCTGTAATTTAGAATTTGCTAATCAAAGGGGGGCTGTGAGAAAAGGATGTGTTTCAGACCTCTCTCCATGGCTTCTAGATGCCCCTTTTCCTGCCTGTATCTCTTCACCTTGTCGTTCTTCTGTGTGTGTCTGTCTCTGTCTAATTTTCCCCTTCTATGTGGACTTTAATCATGTTGAATTAAGGCTCACCCTAATGACCTAATTTTAAATTTATTACCTCTGTAAACATTCTGTCTTCAGTGAGGTAACATCTTATAGTATTGAGATTAGGACTTCAACATCTTTTTTAGAGGAAAAAAAAGTCAACTGATAACATGAAGCAAATGTAATATCAAATAAAAGATATGTATATATATAAATTCATAGAAATATATATAGTTTAATTAACAGCTTATGGATTGCTGATATGTGAAAAGATTAACTTCAGGGAACCACTTTACAGTAATTAGTCTAAATCAGCAAAAAATATTGGTGAAAATAAGCTGAGGTCAGTCTTTTACAGTCTCCTAACAGCTAGAACAAATAAACAGAGAATGTTATTAGCTCTTCCTAGGCAAATCCTCTTCACAAATTGGATTAAGAATGTAGGAACGTCAGTGAGCCTATTAATTCTGCTTTTCAAAGTTGTGATTTAAATAAATGCTTTTAATCTTTAACATAAAATCAGGTACACCACCATGGATTATTTTGGCCATTCTGCACATAATGGTGGAAACATAAAATAAACCACATAGAAAATTTTATTAATATCAGAATACCACTAGAAAATGTCTATAAAAGAAAATTTGTAAAAGCTCTCATTAATCAGGCATCCTCTACATTGACAAGGTTACTTCATGAGCTGCATGAAGTAATTTATAAAACATTTTCTTTTCTGCAGTTAAGTCTGAACTAAATAACAAAGCAAGTTCGAGCTTTCATAATTTCAATACCAATTTACCTATACTCATGAATATGAAACTTTATTCATATTTGACTTCTCAGTGACTTCTGGATGTATATTTTGTTAATTAACTATTTATTAAGAGTTAAAATATGTTCCCACATTATCTACTGAATAATAATAATAATAATTATTATTATTATTATTGAGTTGGAGTCTCACTCTGTCTCCCAGACTGGAGTGCAGTGGCCACTCCTGGCCACCGCAGACTCGATCTGCTGGGCTCCGGCGATCCTTCCTCCTCAGCCTTCTGAGTAGCTGGAACTACAGGCGCGCGCTACCATACCCGGCTAGTTTTTTTTTTTTTATTTATAGTGGAGATGAGGTCTCGCCAAGTTGCCCAGGCGGGTCTTGAACCCGCGGGCTCAGGCAATCCACTCACCTCGGCCTCCCAAAGTGCTGAGATTACAGGCTGAGCCACCGAGCCCGGCCTGAATAATTATTAAGTGTAATTTATGTTTTTATAATAATCTAAATTTGTCAAGAATACATGAGGAAAGATATGGGAAACTTAACTGAGGTTATTCATAAGGTGAGCATATCACTTATTGCTAATCCCTGCTAATCTGCTAATGAGTCCACCACAACAAAAAGCATAAACTGGAACTTTATGGAGTGAACTCATCAGTATACATGCCCACTTCAGTGGTTAGGAAAGTTATCAATGGAACTATTAACAAATATGTCAACAAGGTAAACAACATCAACAAGAGACAGAGTAGTGGAATCACAGAGACAGCAACATTTTGAGACATTATCATCTCTTAAACACTAGGGCAACGAGAGGGAGTCATTGCTCAAATCTACAGAAAGAATTCCTAATGTCCATGTGAGAGCATTTCTGACTTTCAGTAGAATAACCCAGCTAATCCTTATTAATCTAGCAGGGAAGTAAGAAAAATACATCAGTATCTCCCCGCTCTTACAATCCAGTATTTGGCAAGTACTCTCATTTCTTAGCCTTAACAGAAGCCAGGCAATAAGAAAACCACCATGTAGTCCACACAAGTCAATCTCCCAGGGTACAAAGCAGGATGAAGAAGAAAGGGGTGGATCAGAGAAGGAATGGAACATATTTATGCAATTATGATATCATTTTTAATCACATTTTTGTCTACACAGATTTTCCTCTTTAAATATAGCAATAGGATAAGTATATTCCCTAAATACAGGTGAGAATGTTTTAAAGATTGAGTAATATAAAAAATGCATAGTTTTGATATATACCATTTTATTTTTTTGTTTTGCTTTGATTTTAAGAAACACTCCCTAAAACTATCAAATCATAATATGCTGTGAGATCAATGAAAAATAGAGTTATTAGAATTAAATGTTCACTGTTTAAAGATTCAACTTTTTATTTTAAAAAGAAAGTGTCCTGTATGTGTGTGGTATGTCATTGAAGAACTGCTTAAAAGGATTATCTAATTGCTAGCTCTGGATACCTGTTGAGATCTTTCTACCTAAAAATAAAGAATGGCAGGGAAAAGGAATTAGAATGTGTCCCACATACTAAATGGCTTAACATTTTTGGCTCTTGTATATATTTTTTCTATTAATCTCATACCTCTGACTTCATGGATATGTAACTGGCATTTTGCCTATTATAATTTTAGGTACCATTTTTAAGGCATGAAAGATGACATAAAAGCAATTTTCATTCTGGTCATTGAGTTTAAACTAAATGCTATCAAATGAGGATCAATGAGAAATTATTTTGTTTTATTATATAACAGAATAAACTCAACTCTCGGATGCTAGAACTGACATACATACACTTTTCTTCCATTGTTCTGAAGTCTCCAGTGAAGTAGAAGTATAGAAGTCGCAAAAGAAACAAAGGTTTAATAGTGAAAAGAGAGCAGGGTACAGGGAAGGTTGTTTTAAGCAGTAAAATATAAAATATATGTAAAAAAACATATGCAAGAAGTCAAAGTCAAGAATATGCAATGTGGAAGCTATTATTTTCAACAAAACTTTGTACAAATTTTGTTTTCAGTTTCATTAGATAAAATGTTATAGGTTATATGATGTGAATAAATAGATCAAAATTAAGCAATTCAATGAAATCAAACAATATGAAAATATTCGTAAACATCCCTACTTCTCTGCAAGGCATAGGAACCAGAATATTTTCCATGGAGCAAACAATTAGTGAAAATAATATTAAATGATATAAGATGTATATGTGTGTGTGTGTGTGTGTGTGTGTGTGTATATATATATATATATATATATATAATGCTGCACATCAAAATTTTTTTTTTTTAATTGGAGCCTCACTCTCTCGCCCAGACTGGAGTGCAGTGGCCGCTCCCGGCCACTGCAGCCTCGATCTGCTGGACTCCGGCGATCCTTCTGCCTCAGCCTTCCCAGTAGCCAGAATTACAGGCTGTCTCTCTCTCTCTATCTCATATGAGTATTTACAGCTAGAGGGTCGACTCAGTGCAAATTACCATTTCTTATTCTATTGACTCACTTTGACATCCAGCTCAGAATTCCCATAGAAAAATAATTTCCAAACCTATAGGTACATAGCTTTGCTTTTATAATATCAGAGGACAGAAGGGAGTTACAAAGACTAAAATAAACCTTGAAGTAATTGATTAGAATTGGAGATTCCATCGTAAATGCATAGTTTTTAAAGTATATACAGTGAGAATTGCAAAGAATTCTTGTGACAAAACAACTCTGTCCGAACACTTGCACTAAGAGACTTGACTGACCCTAACACGCTTCTAGCAGCATAAGAAAGTGTCTTAGGATATCTCAGTCCCCTTTAGAGTTCTTGTTTGGAAAAGCTGATAATTTATTGTTTGTTCTAACATCTGATGATAGGTCTCTGACCTAACTTCCTAGAGCATTTAATAAAAAAGAGTCACAGGTCAGGCTTGGTGGTTCATGCCTACAATCCCAGCACATTGGGACACTGATGTGAGAGGATTGCCTGAGCCCATGGGTTCAAGATCAACCTAGGCAACTTGGCGAGACCTCATGTCTACAATAAATCAAAAAATTAATCGTGCATGGTGGCACGTGCCTGTACTTCCAGCTACTTGGAAAGGTAAGACAGAAGAATCGCCTGAGCCCAGCTGATCGAGGCTGCAGTGGCCTTGAGTATGCCACTGTACTCCAGCCTGAGTGACAGAGTGATACTCCAATTCAAAAAAAAAAAAAGTTACAATTATAAACCTTTCCTCTACCCCTCTGAGATGTATATATATCTATTACAGGTTATGAAAGTTTTTCTCAAGAACCTGAGGAACATTTCCTTGAAATAATCATCAGAAAGGATCAGTCTCTATATCCCAGTCACAGTGGAGTACTGAATCCTTACTTGGATAATTATCAGCTAGCCAACACAGCTGCCCGAATCACAATTAAAATAACCAACCCTTTGTCATTTTTAACATTTTTGATTTTGTGAATATCTACTTACTTTCTCCCTATTCCCTCATTTTTTAAAGTTGCCTCTACTTAGCTCTTTCTCTTATTTTCAGTAGTTACCCATGATTTTAACTAATGTTTGCCTTTTCTTTTTCTTTGACTACTATATATAGATGTCTGAAATACGTATACATAAATATACACCTCAATACATCCATCCATGCATAGGTGCATTTATTCCCCAGTTTCATTCTGTAAAGGGCCTAGAAGGAATGATAATTCATTACCAATAAGCAATGCTAGCACCCAGATCTTAGTTTCTAAATACCATTCTGCAATAAAAGGAACCAATATTTTTGGGAAAATGGTTTGCGCTAAGGATGAGACAGGAAGATACTATGAAAATTTGGGTTGTTTTTCTCATGCTAGGGTGTATGGAGGGTGCCCCAATAATACCTCAAGTTATTTATTAAAAAGTGTGTGTTTATTCTTACATGTTTAAACGTCATTCACCTTCAGAGTGCTCTCCATTTGACGCAATACACCTATGGAGATGCTTTTTCCACTGCTCAAAAGGTTTTTGAATTCCTCAATTTTGTTGCCCGTTAGTGCTTCTATTGTTTTCCCATTTCACCTCATCTATGTCAGCAATGTTTCCTTTTGAGGATTTTCTTCATCCAGGGAAACAAAAAAATGTTTGGTGCAGGATTGAGTGAATCAGGAAAATGGGGCATGGGTCCATGCCATTTTCGGTCAAAAACTGCTGAACACTCAGTGTGGTGTGGACAAGTGTGTTGTCATGGCGGAAGAACCAGTCACCTATTTTCCACAGCTCAGGAGGTAACCTTCCACAAATCATGACATAACCTTCTCAAAATTTCCAGGTAAAAATTGTAGTTGAAGGTGTGATCTGAAGAAACAAATCCGAGTATATTACAAAGGGCCTGTCCTTCAAAAAGATAATTCTCGTTTATTTTGGGTCCCTCTTTATATATAGACATCAAGACAGGATGGGTAACATGAAGATGGCACAAAATCCACTGTAAATGATTGGATGGAGAAGGAAAGATTTTTGCAATAGAATTCTAGCTATTACATATAGAAGGAAAGATGGACATAATATGTGATTCTCATCATTTTAATAATTGTTTTAGGCGGATTCATCAATCATTTTAGGCTAAAAATATTGGCTGAAATTTGAGAACAAACAAGATATTTAGATAATCTCAAAATAGCTTCAAACATGGTACCATTTAATCAAAAGGAAAAAGTAGTAATTTACAGTAAAGACATATGCAGATACTAACTTTACCAAGTTAACGACACCAATAATGAGACAATTTGACAGAATGTGCCTTCTCAGAGATTAAATAATATTTCTGTGGTATTTTTGACAAAAATACATAAATGAAATATAAATTTGAAATAACATTAGCGAATCCCAAATGAAGGAACAGTCTAGGTAGTAGAAGATCAATACTCTTCAAAAGAGTCATGTAACAAATGAAAGACCGAGACCATTCTAGATACAACTGACCAAGGAGACATGGAAACCACATGGAAAATGTATCCTAGATTAAACTTTAGACCAGAAAAAAGAATACTAGTGACACTATTGTAAATTCATGAATCAGGTGTGGATTAGATAATAATGACTAATATGTTAATTTGTGATAATTGTGATAATTTTTACTAGCTACATCAGACAATGTTATTTTATTTGCAAACATACACATACGTGTGTTTACTTAGAGATAAGCAGACATCGAGTCTACAGACTACACTCAAAAGTTTTAGGTAAAATATATAAACTCTAAAAAGCAAGTGTGGGGATGTGTTGTTATTTGGGAATTTGAGAGAAAGGTATATGAAAATCTTTGTTCGAGACCCGCCTGGGCAGCGAGACTTCATCTCTACAATAAATCAAAAAATCAGCTGGGCGTGGTAGCGCATGCCTGTAATTCCGGCTACTCGGAAGGCTGAGGCGGAAGGATCACCGGAACCCAGCAGGCGAGGCTGCGGTGGCCAGGAGCGGCCACTGAACTCCAGTCTGGGCGACCAAGTGAGACTCCAACTCAAAAAAAAAAAAAAAGAAAATCTTTGTACTATTTTGTCAAGATTTTATAAGTCTGAAAGTACTGTGATTATAGGAGAATGTCTTTGTTTTAGACATGTACACTGAATTATTTTAAAGTAATAGAGAAAATGTACATATATCTATCTATCTATATCTGTTACTTCATGTGTGCATGGTGTGTACATATATGTCTATATTATACATATATGTATACATACATTTGTACATACATATGTTTACAGATAACTATGAAAATTATATGATTTTTGCAAATTTTCTGTATCATTATTTAAAACAATAAGTTTAAAAATTTGAAAATGCACTCTACATAGTTCACCTAAACACAGACCCCCATAATTTCTAAATAATCAAGGATAGATGAGATGCTAAATTGATGTATTTGAGGATATCACCAGGATCTTGAATACAAAGAAGCTAGTAGAGTCTACTTGATACTGAACACCCTTGGGTCATCACCAGCTTCTCAAAAGGATCCTTCTCTTTAGATCCAAAATATGTAAGAGAATTCTATAAGGTGAGCATTAGTTATACAAAATAACTTAGCAAATACAAACAAGCTTCTAAGTGTTCTCAATCTATATAATCATTTATAAGTGTACTGAATATAGAAAAAAAGGATGGACTCAAGATCCTGGAAAAGAAACCAAACTAGGCAAACATATGACTGTTATAAAATTAGTTAATGTGAAGGGTCAAACTTCAGCATTATTTAAGAAACATATTGTATAAGTAAAATAATATTGGAATTCTACTGAAAAAGAGAAGTTGAAGATGGCTAAAGAATTCCAAAAAATTAACATGAAAGTGAATACAGCAATACAATTATTGAACCACATAATACACTTTCCAAAATATTGAATTAGGAAACTGAAAGATCAAGTTAAAAAGCATTATAATAGTTCAGAACAAAATGCAAACATGTTATTGGAAAAAAGATAAAATATTTAGAGAAATCATCCAGTTGATCATAGGTTAAGTCCAGAAAAAAAAAGAATAGAGCAGATAAAGGAGAAACATTAAAAACGAAAGAAAAATACATATACCTGAAGGGAAGAGTAATCCAATAATAAGGAGACCACATTAATTATACATAATTAATGAAAAAAGACTCAAATTTAAACAAATGGTGAGATTATAATTTCAAAATTAGAAATCTAAAATCATCACTGCCTCCAGAAGAAACAAACAAAAGGTATAATGTGAACAAATATTATATTTCATGTCAGATTTTTATCCCTAACACTAAAAATCCACCCTTATCTAAATAATTAACGAACCAAATTTTTTTTGGAAAGGAATACAATTTTTAACTGAACCATAGGCCTATTTCTTTGTATGATTTGCTCTAGGAAGTTATTATCATCATAGTTTTTAATTAGTGAGTTTTCAAAAAATTGAGAATGTAATTAGGTAAAACATGTAAGTTTTCTAATGAAAGCCATTTTGATGAAATGGACAATCTTAGTTTATTCATAGTTTCTGAGGGGGGAATTGGTAGACTTCTTCATTATGAGAATTGAGTATTTACCATGTCAGATTTTCTTCTTTTTCACCATCTAGACTCCTCAGGTTCAAAATCATCTTATGGAAATTATTTTTGAGAATTGTATTTTTTTACTTATAACATTGTCTTCCATTTTCAAGTGATAGGACTAAGTTTTAAAAACATTACTTCAATAGCTGCACAATAATAAAAAACTGTCGCTACGTGTAGCAGAAATCATACTATAGCAAAAAAGGTTTTAGTTTTCCTCAATTGACAAGAAGTACAGAGGTGTACATCCATGCCTGGTGCAGAATTATGATATTCATAAATTCTTCAAGGACCCAGGCCATTATTGTTAGCCTGGGTAATGCCATCTTATTCACCCCCATCACATTGCTGGCTGCCCTAAGCTGGAAAATTATTGACTAGGCTAGGCTGCAACATACCCTGTCTAAAATCTAGCCTAACTACAAGGCTTCCTCTCAATTTACAAATCCCAAGTCTGAGTTATCCCCTAGCAATGCCATCCTCAAAAATTTTACCCTGAAGTCCTATAACTGCGCTAGCCTGTAACTGGTAGTGGGCTTCAGTTTTCTGAGTCTCCTCCTCAGTTTCTCCTCCTTGGAATAAATCTGTGTAACTTTTTATCCACCTGTTTCTCATCTTTCTTTTCCTATCGACTCGTTTTCTTGACCTAACATTTCATGCTGAAACCCATGAATGGGGTTTAAGGTCCTACTACAAGTCAACTCCTAAGTTGTCCTCATGCATAGTCCCATTCTCATCCTTCTTCTCCTTTCTCACCCTTTTCCTCTTTCCCCTCTTCCCAACTTGGGCAGCTCTAGCAGGACCGTTTAAATTGCTGGACACTGCATCCAACAGTGATCACTAATTTGTGGGTGAGTTTATTCCTTCCCCTATCTCAGAATTCTCTTTTGCTCAGTTCTATCTGGGACAGAGACCCTGTCGAGAAAACCCTGGTGCCAGGTGAGAGGTCTCCTCTGTCACCACTGGGTGGTGACCCTGATTGTGGTCATTACATTAGAGGATGCTCTTAAAGCAGCCAGCACCTACAAATAATTGTAGCTGTCACTTCGGGGGGATACCCTTAAAGTGGTCACTACCTGTCTCTTGGAAACAATTAAAGTCCATAGAGATGTCCCATTCTTCCATTCTTTCCCTATCTCCTGGGATTCAAATTGCTCAATCCTCCAAATTTTTCTAACATGGGAAGCCTCCTCTAAACCTCTCCAAGACATCCCCCTTGAATGTCTCTTTCATAATCTTAAAAATTTATGTCTTACCCTAAGACCAAAACATCTCATTTTCTTCTGTAACATGGTTTGGCCCCAATATCAATTAGACAATAATAACGAATGACCCACAAAATGAGACCTTTGACTTTCAAATTCTCTGCAACCCCAACAATTTCTTCCAATGCAATGGGAAATGGTCTGAGGTCCCCTATGCCTAAGTTTTCCTCTATCTCCAATCCAAGTCCTCCTTTTGTCAAACCTGTAATCCCTTTTAGATCCTTCTATTAAATGAAAAACCTCTAAAGCCTACTACCCCATCCCTCACATCAAATCACCTTCCTTAGGTTTTCACCACTCTGATGAACCTTTACCTCCTTTCCAATCTCCTCCCCAATCTCCAACTCCCCCTACCTCACCTCTATCCTCTGCTCCTCCACATTCCTACTCACAACCTCTTCATTCCTTTCCCTCTCCCCCTGACTCTTGCTCACATACCCAGCATCCCCCATCCCCTGGTCACCCCCAAATCCGCTCTCATCCTTGTCTCAGAGAAGTGGCAGGAACAGAAGGCATAATATGGCTTCATATTCCTTTCTCCTAGGTGACCCCTCTTAAATTGAAACACATTTAGGCTCCTTTACTTCTGACCCTGGTACTTATCGTAAATAATTTCTCCATATCACCCAGCCCTATGACCTCACCTGGCATGATCTATATGTCATTCTTTCCTCTTCCCTTTCCCCAGAGGAGAGGGAACACATCTGGGCAGCAGCTCAGTTTCATGCTGACACTCTCCATTAGCAAGACCCAGCTCATAATCTCATAAGCACCATGGCAGTGCCCCAACCCCCATCCACAGAACCCTCTGGGATTATCAAATTAACTCCCCAGATAGACAGAAAAGGGGTCATATGATTATTTGCCTATTAACTGGGATGAATAAGTCAGCTATAAAACCAGTTAATTACTAAAAATAATGTAAAGAAATCAGTCAAGGACCTGATGAAAACCCTGCACTTTTCTTCTCTTGCCTTTCAGAAGCCATGCTTAAATACACCACCTTACCCCTGACTCTGACAAAGGAAGAATTTATTTACACATTAATTTATTTCTCAGTCTGTTCCAGACATATGAAAAAAACTTCAAAGGTTAGCAGATGATCTCTACACTTCACACCAGGATCTTATCAAAACTGCTTTTAAGGTTTTTAATAAGAGAGGAGGAGCAAAAGGCTCAAAAACAAAAAAGAGACCAACCCAAATACCAATTACTGACAACAGCCCTTCAACAGGGGTCTAATGGCCGTAAACAGGGCTCTGATGGTTCCAAACAATTATCCAACTTTCAACAAACTCCGTGTCCACTGCCAGGACCATGCTACAAGTGTAGCCAGCCAGGACACTGGGCAAAGGCATACCTAAGGCTGCTCCCCAAACTATGTCCTATTTGTGGAAAAAAAGGGCACTGGAAGTCAGATTGTGACCGAGACTTTCTATCCCGTTAGTACACTTCCAACACTCCCAGGTTTCCTCATTCACAGCAGGGACAAGCTGAATTCCTTGGTTTGGCTACTGAAGACTGATGATGTCCAGGGTCCACTGCCCCCACCACCCTCACCATTGATGCCACCACAGAACCCAGGGTAACATTGGCAGTATCTAGTAGGCTTATCTCTTTCTTATTGGATTCAGAGGCTTTGTATTCAGTTTGCCAGAATATACAGGACCCCTTCTTAACTCCTCCATCTCTATTGTCAGGGTAGATGGAGTAACTTTCAGTCCTAAAATCACTAAGCCATTACTCTGTACTTTATTCGATATGCCCTTTAATCATTCCTTTATAGTCATTCCACAGTGCTCCACACTTATACTAGGAAGGGACACCCTAACAAAGTTTCTTGCTTCCATTCAGTTCCTGCCCAAATGCTTCCCCCTCTTCTTCCTTATTCTCGCCTTCCCCTCTCCTTCACTCTGTAAATCCTATAGTTTGGGATACTTTCACACTTAGTGTTGCATGCTATCATACCTCCATCATGGTTAATCTACAAAACCCCCCATCCTACCTTAACCAACCCCAATACCCTTTAAGTCCAACTGGACTAAGGGGTCTCAAACTCATCACCTCCAAATTGCTCCAAGCAAATATCATAAAACCAACCAATGCCCTTCACAACACACCAATATCAGCTGTTAAAAAAACAGATAATTCACACTGGCTTGTCCAAGACCTGTGTATTGTTAATCAGGTTGTCATCCCCATTCACCTCATCATTCCAAACTCCTACACTATGCTCTTCCCACATCTCACCTAACACCCAACTGCTTCTGCATATTAGATTTAAAAGATTCCTTCTTCACCATTCCCCTTGACCCTGCCTGCCAAAACCATTTTTCCTTTACCTGGACAAATCCTGATTCACAAAACTCCACCCAATTAACCTGTACATTCCTTCGACAAGAATGTAAGGACAGTCTTCATCTCTTTGGACAAGCCCTTTCTCAGGATCTATCTAACCTTAACTTAGCCCCCAGTGCCTTTCTACAATATGTTGATCTTCTCCTATGCAGTCCCTCATATAATCTTTACATTCAACATACCTCTGAACTACTCAACTTCCTTGGAAAACTCAGATATAAAGTCTTTCCTGCCAAAGGCTAAATTCCTAAAACAGAAATAACCTATCTCTGGCTCACTGTAACTCCTTCAACCCGAGTCATCCCCACACAGAAAACTTCTCATTCAGGACATGCCTATAGACACTGCAGAGAAGGACTTCCTTTCCTTTTTTAGGTCTTGCAGGATATTTTCAATTATGGATACCCAGTTTTGTTCTGCTAGCGAACGCTCTCTATCTAGCTTCACAGGGCCCTCTCCACAAGCCCTTAGACCCCTCACACTCAATTAATTCACACTTTCACAAACTGAAAGAAGCCCTGCTATAGGCCCCGAACCTAGGGCTGCCAAACCCTACCAAATCTTTACACCTTATGTGTATACACAGAACAACATCTTCCTTGGACAATTATGTCAATCCTATTTCAATATCCCACAAGCTGTAGCATACCTGTCACAACTCGACCATGCCATCCAAAGATGGCCGCCATGCCTCTGAACCCTGGATGCTGCCACTAACCTCACAACTGAAATGCTGAAATTAACACTCTACCAGCATATAACTTTCTCCTCTTCACACACTATTCATGAACTTACGAGTCACCACTCCCTTCACTCTCTCCCACCTTCTCGCCTATAACAAATACACATACTCTTTATTAATAACCCACTAATTTCCTTGCAAAAGTGTATAACCCTCAACCCACTCACACTTCTTTTCAAACCAACATCAAGCCAGGAGCCACAGCATTCATGTCTTGAAATCCTAAACATAATTATCCAATCCTTCCAACATATTTTTGAAACTCCCACCAACTGCACACCAAACTGGTTCATAGATGGCAGTTCTTACAAAAACCCAAGCCCCAACACTGGCTAAGCCATCATTGCTGAAAACAAACCCCTAGAAACCAACATTCCCCCCACACACGACCTCCCAGCAAGCAGATTAATAGGTCTCACATGGACATTCACTCTAACTAAAGGCAAAACAATCAGCGCCTGCACAGACCCTAAATATGCCTATCATATCACCTACCATCATGCAGCCATATGGCAAGAAAGAGGATTCCTTACTACAAAGTAGTACTAAACACCCATTACTAATGGAAAACTCATTCACAAACCATTGCAAGCAGCCAAGCTGCCTCAATCTGCAATAGTTATACACTGTAAGGTCACAGATCCAAACTCATAGGGAAACTATCTCGATGACTCAGCAGCAAAAGCCATTGCCCTTCAACCTTTTTCCGTATTGCCTATATTTCCTACCCTAATACCCTCCTAAAATCTCAATGAAATTCAAACCCTTACCTCTGTCAAAGCTCTTAACAAAGAAGGATGACTTTTCCTAAAAAAACAAACTGATTCTTCCTAAATCTCCAAAAGAAGCATTTTCACACAAATACATGCCCTCTTTCACATTGGACATCACCCCTTATTCAAACTGTTACTGACTCACATTCACTTCACCCAAACTATGTCTTCTACTCTTACACATCTAACCCAAACCTGCCCCACATGTAGTTAAACATCTACTCAACTGTCTGTCAAACCTCCATCCTTCCCAACCCACCAACCAAGGAAACGCCTCCCAGGTCGGGACTTCAACTCGACTTCACTCACATGTTCCCTGTTAAACAAATTCTCTATCTGTTAACAGTTGTTAGACACATTCACTGGATGAATAATGGCTTTCCCTACTACCTCTGAAAAATCTCAAGAGGTAGCTAAAGCTCTCTTAATGCACATTATCCCACCATTTGGACTCCCCACCTCCATTCAGTCTGACAGTGCACCAACACTTGCCGCAGCCTTAAACCAACATTAACCAAAGACTTAGGAATCAAACGGGTTGTCTATATTCCCTACGAGTCACAATCATCTGGTAAAGTAGAACAGGACAAGGCAGTTTTAAAATAGCACCTGAAGCCGGGCTCGGTGGCCCAGCCTGTAATCCCGCACCTTTGGGAGGCTGAGGTGAGTGGATTGCCTGAGCCCGCGGGTTCGAGACCCGCCTGGGCAGCGAGACCTCATCTCTACAATAAATCAAAAAATCAGCCGGGCGTGGTAGCGCATGCCTGTAATTCCAGCTACTTGGAAGGCTGAGGTGGAAGGATCGCCGGAGCCCAGCAGGCGAGGTTGTGGTGGCCGGGAGCGGCCACTGCACTCCAGTCTGGGCGACACAGTGAGACTCCAACTCAAAAAAAAAAAAAAAAAAAAAAAAAAAAAATATATAGCACCTGACCAAACTAATTATTGAAACTAAAATGGACTGGTCCACACTTCTGCCTCTAGCCCTAATAAAACTCCAAATTCTCCCCCAAAACTTCTCAATCTAAGCCCATTTGAGCTCGTGTATGGTTGACCTTTTGCCCTACACAATCTCCCTTCATCAGGGCCTCCTCATATTGAAGATGTCTGGCCCACACTACACATTACCCCACACTTACTACCAGAATATACAGATGTTAACCTTCCCAAACCACATATTTATACCCCTGCATCCTCTCCATCAACCTGCATCCTCTCCTACAATCAGGAGAATGGGTTTGGATAGCACACTCCAGCAGTCCACTAACCCCTGAATGGAAAGGACCCCATCAGGTTATACTCATCACACCCTGGGCAACTAAAATTACAAATTTGACACACTAGGTACAGAACTCAGAATTAAAAAGGGCTCCCAGTCCTACACCTTACAACCCCCCTCCCACATCAAAACATCTAAATATACTTCATTTCCTACAGGATCCACCTTTCTTCAGCTGAAAAAAATTCCAGAATCTTCTGAATCTCCTAGACTAAATGCCAAAGAAAAGTCTTCTCAAGCTATTACAAACTGAAGTTCCATTCTTCTCTATCACATTTTCTTTCTTTCATACTTTACCATGATCCCCATTCCTTCTTTATATTCTATCTTAAAAACATTTTTATATGATAAGGAAATGTTTATACTTAATAAAATAAGCTTCAAACATAGGGAATATAGTACGGAACAATATTGTTTTTGTCTCTTTCTAAGAACTGGAGGAGCAAAAATTTTAACCCAAAGATGTATTAGAAATGGAACTACAATGAGAGGGTACTTTTCTCCCACTATCTTTCCTTACATCTGTATTGCCTTTTCTATAATGTTAAACATCAGCATAGTATAGCCGACATAAAAGGGATAGCTATGTGAGCCCTCAATTTTCTCCTCCCAGGAGAAATTTTTATGGGACCAAACCTCCCCCCACATTCCTAAGCTCTCTTTCACTTCTTTGTCTAAAACAAATTTGAATCCAAAGTTATGTATTAACTTTTCAAACCTTATTCACCTGCCTAAAGAACAGGTCAGGATTTAGGTTATTAGAGCAATTCAGACTTTATTCTTTTGGGGCATTGTCAGCATTATGCCCCAAAGCCCAATAATCCACTTATTTGCTCTAATAAAATTTAAGTCCCAATTGTATTGCCCCATCTGCCAATGGAGAGATCATAGCCATAATGGTGAACTCACCATAAATATGTTCTGCCAAATAACATCGGCAATTTCCCAAAACCCACTAGAAGGGAATTTAATAGATTCATGCACCTTTCTCAGATACCTTCTATACCTTCAAATTAAATGGTCACACAAAAAGGGAGGGTTACACCTACGATTCAACACTTCCAGGATTGGTGAATTCTGGCTCTTAAACAGGCTAATACAAACAATAGCTAAAGATACAAAAGGACAAAAATGTCTATGTAGAGAGGGATGCATATGTCACTCAGGACACTCACAAAGATACAGAAGACGAACATGTACAAATGCATGCATGTTCCTCTAGGACATACACTCACGCCACTCTCCTTAGCCACTCTGGCCCATCTTCAAGTACTCCAATACATTTTCCAGGTTCGTTAAGAAAAACCGGCTATAACCCCAAGGTCCTGGAAACCCTCTTCCTCCAACCCAAAAGCACTTCCTGTCTCCAACTGAAACTCCAACTAAAAAAAAAACATAAAAAGATAAGTGTCCAGATTTAATAACTTACATGGATGCTCTTTTAATAATGCTGCCAATAGCTGCTGCTATAATATTCATCTTAGCTTGAATTATAAAACATTGCTATAAGAAAACCCGAGACTGTAGCACCCTGTGGACCATCCTCCTTCCCTAAACTAATGAATCCTATATTCAATGATGTTTTTATATGCTCCTCTCTAATCTTATCCTTTTCCCCTCTAATAATTCACCTACCTCAATCAATGTGCTACTCTCAATATTGCTGATCTTTGCTACACATATTTATTTCTGAACATGTCCCCCAGAATGTAAGTTTTTCAAAACCCACCTCCAACCAGCAAATTCCAAACCTCCAATCTGGAAACCCATTAACTCCCAAGTCAAATTACCACTCCAGCACCCTTTTCCATCTGATGCTTCTTCTCTAATTCCCCCCACACATCCTTTTTAGGAACTCTTTCTCCTCAACTTTATAAAAATATGCTCACTCTTTAGACTTCCAGAAATCATATAACCCACTATCTTATAGTCTGGATGCATTCTCGCCTGTTTTCTGGCCCCGCGTTTTTAGAAAAGGACACCTATCCACATCCATTTCATGTCAACAGACTACATCCTACATGTGTAAATCATCACCTATGTGCCAAATTAACATAGAGGATGCAACACTTTAGCTCTGGGGCACCCTGACACAAATGTGCATATATTCCCTTGTGCTCATTTCTAAACCTCACACAACCCACAAGAGTTGACCTTAGTTACTTCTCTCTATCAGTATTTCAACAATACAAATATTTACTCCCCACAGTAATATACATTCTCAGGCCCTCACAGGAGCTACCCTTGCATGTGGCTAGTCCATCCGGGAATTTAAATTTTATACTGGAGAGAAGGGAGAAGGATTAGTAACCAATGTCTCCTATAACTTTTGCCTTTCTACCCAAGGAGTGTTTTTCTTATGTGGTACTTCTTATCTCTGCCTGCCTGCCAATTGGTCATGCATCTATACCTTAGTATACCAAACACCAGATATCAGTGTCCTACCAGGTAATCAAACCTTCAAAGTCTCTTTGATTGCTCCAGTTTCTTCATCTCTACTTAGATTCAAAAGAGAAATCCTACTAGCAGGAATAGGCATTTCAACCACCATAGGCACAGGAGTGACAGTCATTGCTACTTCCACCACATACTACCAACAAATATCTACAGTCTTCTCCAACACCATTGAAGACGTATATACTTCCATAACCAGCCTCCAAACACAAACTCATTAGCAGGAGCAGTACTTCAAAATAGGAGAATACTCAACCTTAACTGCTAAAGAAGGGGAAATATGTCTATACCTTCAGAACAATGTTGCTTTTTTGTTAATAAATCAGGCATAGTTCAGGATGCAGCCTATAGACTTCAAAACCTGGCAACAGAACTCAAAATGCAGGCTACCAGCTTTTGGTGGACTGGTCATCCCTCTCTAACTGGATGCTGTGGATAACTCCATTTCTTGAACCTCTGCTACTCATCCTTCTCTTACTCACCTTTTAACCTTGCCTTCTTAACCTTATTTCTTGTTTTGTCTTCCAATGACTAAATGCCTTTATTCACTCTAGCACAGAAACACACGACAACAACATCCTCCTGCTTCACTGACCCAGGTTTCATAACCTCCAATACCAACAAGTATGCAACTTCGATCCTTAGGTGGGCACCATGCAACTTTAGCCCCAAATACTATGGTCAATCTCAGCAGGAAGTAGCCAGGTGACCCACAGTGGCCCTTTCCCTATGCCCGCATGCCCTTATTTCATATATATATACACACACACAAAAAGGCAGGAATGTCAGCCTGGCTAACACCATCTTAGACAACCGTGCCTCTTTGCTAGCTGCCTCAGGATAGAAAATTATCAACTAGGTTTGGCTGCAACGCATCCTGCCTAACACCTAACCTAACTGCAAGGCTTCTTCAACTTAACCGCAATTCTTAGTTACTCCCTAGCAATGCTAACCGCAACCTCCACACACAAACTCCCCACCACCACCAAGCCCTATAACTGCCCTAGCCAGTACGCAGTAGTGGGCTTCAGTTTTCTGGAGTCTCCTCCACAGGTTCTCTTCCTTGGAATAAACCTATGTTGCTGTTGAGTTGGCCATATCCCATCTCTCTTTTCCTATCCGCTTGTTTTCTTGACCTAACACCTACTAACTGTAGCTCTACTTTCTTTAGAATATAGCTTTCAAGCCGGGCTCCGTGGCTCAGCCTGTAAGCCCGCGCTTTGGGAGGCCAAGGTGAGTGGATTGCCTGAGCCCGCGGGTTCGAGACCCGCCTGGGCAACTTGGCGAGACCTCATCTCTACAATAAATCAAAAATTAGCTGGGCATGGTAGCTCGCACCTGTAGTTCCAGCTATGTGGAAGGCTGAGGCGGAAGGATCGCCGGAGTCCAGCAGGTCGAGGCTGCGGTGACCGGGAGCTGCCACTGTACTCCTGTCTGGGTGACAAAGTGAGACTCCAACTAAAAAAAAAAAAAAAAAAAAAAAGAATATAGCTTTCAAACTTTTGTTGAAAATAACTACTTCTTACCTAGGAACTGTGTTCAAATTCCAGTAAAAAATAAAAGGAAAAAAGATTGGTATTTATGCACATATTAATTTTATCTTTTGTTTAAAAAAAAATCAGGAAAACAATAACTTCCTGGATCCCCAACCAGTATGTTTCTGTTATAACATGCAGGTCAGAGTGATGTCATATTGCCACATCTAGTTACAAGGAAACATTAGGAGGTGAGAAACTTTAACTGGAGACTTTACTACCCTGAACCAAATTGAGATCTGTTAGTAATAATTGAGTGAAGGATCAATATTTAAAAGATAAATATCAGTGTTGGCTATAAATATGTAATAAACAATAACTATGCCGTAATCTACCATTCTTAAATAAAATTTTAGAGTGCAGGAAACCATTTTAGATGAGTATATTGATAAGTTTCTTTGCTTTTATGAGCCTTTCATGAGCAGATTTGTGCAATTCAAAACAAACTGACCAACATTTAACAAAAATCATCTGAAAGTATTAACTTATGATTTATTGAAAGCTCAGTATCACCTAGGCAATGATAAATTAGTGAAGAATACAGACAAGTGTCCTGATCTAATAGAGTTTACATTCTAGTTGGGATATGAAGGGAAAATCTTAACGCATGCATGAAATATGTATAATTTAAGTCGATAGTATTATTGGTGAACTTTCTCATTTCTTATTGCATCTGCTCTTGACATCACGCCCATGGGCATTCATCTACCTATTAAATTATCCCAATATAATAGTAATTCTCCAATTTCATCTCAGCAGACAACTCAAGGACTCAGATTAGCTAATATCAAGCTCCACTTCTCCTAGCCACAAGTACATATACCAAATGGATCTACTTGTGGTATTTAAACATGTTTCCCTCAAATAAATTAGCTTAGAATGCCCATAAATTATTTTACCACATGTAGCTGGATGACTCAGTTAAATTAGAGTCAGTCAATTTTTCTGGTATTAGCAATTTTGTCACTACATAATCATGTAATATTAAAATTCAGAAAACCAATATAGGCATTTGCTTTGAATTGGAGAGTGTTTATGAACATATATTTTAATAGTGACACATCTTATTTTAGGAAGTGTATATATCTAAACATAAATACAAGATCTCTAACACCATGTTTTATTGTTATTGATGCCTCTTGTTTTCATGCTTTCTTCACAAATATTTTTATGTTAGGCTGGATAATGTCCCCAAAGATACCTCATCTTAATTCCAGTAACCTGTGAATGTTACCTTACATGGTAAAAGGAACTTTGCAGGTGTGACAATAGAAGATGTGACAAAACGAGCAAGAGGTTAGAGTGATATAAGCCATGGGACAGGATCTAAAGAATGCAGGCAGCCTCTGAAAGTCAGAAAGGACAAAGACAAACAAAAAAATCAGACCTCCCCTGTTTGATTGATTTTATGTATTGGAATCAAAATAATTTATCAAAACAAAATTAAACCAAAATTTAAAAAGAGTACATCAAAAACCAACTAAAAGAAATCTTGAATTGTACATCAACACGGTATATTGAAAATAATTGGTTGAGATGGAATAACAACACAGTATGCACAATTAATGTTTCAAAAAATCTTTTTGAATCTTAATAAAAGCAACAGAGGGTGCACACACACATATGTACACATATATGTATTTCATTTTGGAAGTGTATGTATGTGTATACTATTTTTTATTTTGAATGCTCATTCAATAATTATATAAATAAATTCTCTTTTGAGCAAAAAAGCAAACCTCATGTTCACAGATCAACAAAGTAAATAAGAAATTAATGCACAACACAAACTGTGACACCACAGAAAATGGCAGAATAGGATGCTCAAAAAATGTATCCCTCTTCTAGAATAAACATCAGTTGGCCAAGTTTGATAGAATTAACTTTTTCAGAACTCTGTCCAAACTTTACAGCCTCCAAGGGGCTGTTAGAGAGAAAAGGGGCAATTGAATTTTGGTAAGAAACCCAAGTCTAACATCCCGTAGTCCAGAGACAGCATCCCTTGGAATAGGTACTGCATTCCTGGTGTGGCTTGTTGGTGACAGGGAGTTAATATGGACTTGTCTTAAAACTATGGTCATATCTTTGACTTGCCTGTAGTTCCTTGAAGGACTGCAGAAGATGTCCTTTGATTCCCCTCTTTAGGCTGGAGGGGCTTTCTGGGCATCTGTGAAGAGTTTAAAGACCTACACTGCCCATGCCTGCCTAAGGTAAAGGACAATATACAGGGTAAGCAGCTGATGGATTTAAAAGTCCAGGAAGAAGGATGCTGAGGAAGAAGTCTCTTGGGTGAATTAGAGTGCATGCAAACCCTCGACTGCTCAAACAGGAAAAAAAACAGAGTGCAACACACCTGCCCACAATGCTCATGCTCAGAAAAGATGGGCTATGGCTCATCTGTGGTCTCTGCACAAGCTGGAGGTGAAAGGTGTTGCAGAGTCCTAGGTGGCCTGGTTTAGCAGTGAAGGAGTGATCTATCTCACATTCAAGCTGCAAAGACCCAGAGAACAGTATGTGTTTTATTTATTTATTTATTTTTGTTAGGTTTTTTTCTTCCAGGCATTTAAGATAACCAATTCATCCATCATATTCCAAAATACTGAACACAAAAAGTTTGAAGTCAATCTCTGAATATAACTGGGTAGGATTCTCTTACTTCCTCTTTTCATGTCACCAGGTGCTTCCTCTTCTTATGGATCACTGAAGTGTAAAATGTTGACTCAAGTTTGAGCATGGGAAGCTGGAGATGTAGCCTGTCATTGTTACACTTCAATTTATTTTACCTTTTTTTTTTATTAGCATCTGAGGATGAAGCTCAACAATCAGTTGAGTCTGTACTTTCCTTATAATTATTTCTAGGGGGCCCAGTAAGGACCTTCTGGAGAAAGTATGGTTTTACTTGGTATCTTAATATTTCTGGATTCCTAGGCTATACAACCATCTGAGAGAGTTCCTTCCTTCCTTCCCTCTTTCTCCCTTTCTTTTTATCATCTATTGAATTTAGGTCAAATCAAAACAACAAAATGCCCCTAAACATTGTAAGAGTATTGAAAATAATTGTTTTTCTACTGATAATGATGTAAAATTAATATTATAGAAGAGAGATTAAAAGAAGCAATTGTTGTAAGACACAACCAAAATTCCTAATTATACCTTTTTTCTTTATTTTTAAAAATATTTTAAAGTTGTGGAGTACATGTAAGAATTTGCTACATATGTAATTATTTTTTCTTTCTTTTTTTTATTAATCAATATTTTTTATTATGGTTTTGTGGGGTACAGTTAAGGGTTAGGTGTACAATTATGTTTCATTCAGGCACCCTGTTGATAAGAGGTGTTTTCCCATCCCCAGACAGATATTTGCTACTGTTAATCCCATCCCCCTCCCCCCATAGTTTCCCAGTACCATCAGTCATTTTCTTATAGTATTACATTGGATGTTCAAGGTCTGTTACATGAGTGAGAACATGTGATACTCGGATCTTTGTTTCTGTGAGAGGTCACTCAGTATTATAGACTCTAGTTCCATCCAGGTTGCTGTGAAATTCATGATTTGGTTCTTTTTAATGGCTGCGTAGTATTCCATCGTGTATATGTACCACATTTTTTAATCCAGTCCTCTTTTGATGGGCAGCATGGTTGTTTCCAGGTTCTTGCTATTGTGAACAACGCTGCGATAAACATACGTGTGCAGGTATCTTTTTTATAGAGTGATTTGTGTTCTTCAAGGGTATATTTCTAGTAGGGGGATTGCAAGGTCATATGGAAGGTCAATTTTTAGAGCTTTTAGGAATCGCCCCACTGCTTTCCACTATTTTTTCTTTCTTAAATTAATTATTAATTCGTCTGTGTGCTTATTTGGAGATGGTTTCCTTTGGCGATAGGGTAAAATTCCTAAAATGGTCTGTAAATACTTTAAGGATAGTGTCGGTATATTTTCAAGTTAAGAGTCTAAACCCTGGGCCAATTGCTTGTCTTTTATTCCTTACCCAATCATTTTATAACTGCAATACCCTGATCTCATTACTTACTCTGGTGCTTCAGTTTCCATATATTTGATATGGAAATAAAAATATCTACCTTGTAGAACTGTGAGCATTAAACAAATTAACGTTTTTAAAAATGTGCCTATTATATAAACCATTCTCAAAATGCCACAAAATTAGGACTAGAATAAGGAAATAAAATAGTAAATATAAGATGCGATGAGGCAAGAAGCAATGCATTAGTTGTCACAGTTGCACACTGGAAATAAATCTGGTCATCTAAAACGTATTTATTTTTAGGTATGTTTTCTTACCTCCCCTGGTAGACCATGCCCATGACTTTACATCGAAAGAAGGCATTCCTCCTGTATTTCTCAACAATTAGAATTCCTAGTGTTTTAAAGTCTCATCAAACTTTTTTTTTTTCCAAACTCACGTCAAATAGGTGCAAATTAAAACCATCTACCCGAAGTGAATGTCCAGCCAGTTCCCAGGCGAATAAAAAATGACTAAATGATGTTATTCTTTTTTTTTTTTTTTTTTTTTGAGTTGGAGTCTCACTCTGTCGCCCAGACTGGAGTGCAGGGGCCGCTCCCGGCCACCGCAGCCTCGACCTGCTGGGCTCCGGCGATCCTTCCGCCTCAGCCTTCCAAGTAGCTGGAATTACAGGCACGCGCTAACACGCCCGGCTGATTTTTTGATTTATTGTAGAGATGAGGTCTCGCTGCCCCAGGCGAGTCTCGAACCCGCGGGCTCAGGCAATCCACTCACCTCAGCCTCCCAAAGGCGCGGGATTACAGGCTGAGCCACCGAGCCCGGCTGTGATTTTATTCTTAAAGGGAAGAAATAACGTTTATATTATAAATATAGTTTGTCTAAGTATTAGAAAATATAGTACAATGTCTCTAGAAAAATGTTATATAACAGTAATACTGAATGTAATATTTTACATACATTAATTTCCGTTTAAGTCTAGCTTCTTAAGCAAAGACAATAGCTATGTCTACACTGATGTGGACAATAGTCATGTTTACACCATTTATTCTCTATGCTGAATATCCTAGTCATAAAGTTTAATAGCTGTTTTTCATGGAAAAGCAAAATGAAAACTATATTTCAGTCTATCAAGTGTCACTTTTGTTGTTGTCAACAGTGTGCATCTAGTAGTTCTTTCTTACCCTTTCAAAATCACTGTTTTTATAATGTCATAATATATCGAGACAGGTACTATTTACAAGTGTGGGCTTGTGGGCTTTATAAACATAATTTTACTTTTAAAAAAATCCTAATTTTCTTTACAGCTTTTTACCTGAGTCTGGTTAGTGCACATTGCAAGATTAACAATATGGGATAAAAATTTTCATGTCATATGATTTTGGTCATGGCTTCAGTTTTTAAAAAAACCTATAACTGTTGGAAGAAAACATACTAATTTTGCTATTTATTTAACAGATCGTTAGTATGCTGTCAAATATGACTTTTTCCAAATAAATCTTAATAATTATTTTTAATTAAAATTACTTCCAATAACAGTGATTTCTAAGACCCCAAAGTGTAATTTAAAGAGAGAACTCTCCAAATACCAAACACATAATTATTTTAAATTAATTTTGTGAATTTTAAGGAGCTAAATAAAGGAGGCAATCATAAATGATCATATAAGATTGAAATCATATAGAAATATAATTATAAATTCCATATATATTATGAGTTTTAATGGAAGTTTATAACTAATATGAATTGTGTCCCCCTGCAGTTCAATAATTTAGCTGGTTGAATAAGAGGATATCCATTGTAACCACCTCCTACTCCTCCAATCCCCCAAATTAGAAATTGACAATACCTTTCACTATAGATAAATGGAAAGCTAATGTATGTAAAAAATGAAGCCACAACATGAAAGAGTAGAGTTATTTTGTTTGTTTGCATTCTGTATGTTGACTTTTTTGTGATTAAAAACATTGGTAACATGTTTTATGACATGTCCATCTTTCTATATGTAAATCACTATATCTAATTTTTAAAAAATTCTATTTTCATCTTGTTTATTTTCTTAAATTAAGAGTTTGACATCTTTTCCATTTTTAGTAGGTAGCTCTAGGGTACTATAAGTTGATTATCTTGAAACATATTTCTCGTATAATAAAAATATAAATAGGGTATTGCCCAATACTGTTTTGATGCTTATGTTTAACTTTATTTTTTTAGTTTTTGGTAAGTCAATAGTAGTTCAGGTTTGGTGTATTTTCTTTTTTTTTTTTTTGAGTTGGAGTCTCACTCTGTCACCCAGACTGGAGTGCAGTGGCCGCTCCTGGCCACTGCAGCCTCGACCTGCTGTGCTTTGGTGAGCCTTCCGCCTCAGCCTTCTGAGTAGCCGAAATTACAGGCACGCGCTACCATGCCCGGCTGATTTTTTTTTTTTTGTAATTTATTGTAGAGATGAGATCTCGCCAAGTTGCCCAGGCGGGTCTCCAACCCGCGGCCTCAGGCAATTCATTCACCTCAGCATCCCAAAGTGCGGGATTACAGGCTGAGCCACCGAACCCGGCTTTTATTTTCTTTCTATTTGGTTATTATTTAAAAGTCATTATAGTATTCTGACAGTATTTCTAAAATGAGAATGATTTGAACACTCGCTCTACTTTCTCTTTCTCTGTCTCAAACACACATACCCACACACACACCCATACACACACATGCATGCACATGCACAAAAGAGATCCAGGAAACTTTAACTTGTATACAATCATATTTATCATTTTTATATATTGTTTTAAAGTCTACCATTCAAATTAATGCTTCACAATCATAATTTAATCTTAACCTTAAAGTCTTTTTATGATTTTATTTTAGATTCAGGAAGTACAAGTGCATATTTGTTATATGGACACATTGCACACTGGTGGTGATTGGCTTTCACGTGTCCTCATTCTTCAAATAGTGAACATTGTACCCAATAGAACACCCACCCTTCTCCTCTTCTCTCCTTTTTAGTTTCTCTAGTGTCTAATATTTCCATCTTTATAAACACTAATCTCCCACATATACGTCAGAATATGTGGTGTTTGCTTTTCTGTTTTTGAGTTAGTTTACTTAGGATGATGTTCTCCAGCTCCATCAATGTTTCTGCAAAGGAAAAGAGTTTGTTCTTTTTTATGGCTGCAAGTATTCCATGGTGTATATGTAACACTTTTTCTATATCTAGTCAATCATTGATGGGCACTGAGTTTGTTTCCATGACTTTGCTATCGAGAATAGTGATGCAATTAATATGAGTGTAGGAATCTTTTAAATTTAATTTCTTTTTCTATGGGTAGATACACAGTAGCTGGATTGCTGGGTCAAATGATAGTTTTATTTTTAAGTCTTTGAGAAATACTCATACTGTTTCCCACAGAGGTTGAACTGGTTTACATTCCACTGATAGTATCTGAGCATTCCCTTTTCTCTGTATCCAAGCCATCATATGTTTTTCCTTGACTTTTTAGATACTCATCTGATTAGTGTGAGATGATATCTTATTGTGGTTTTTTTGATTTGCATTTGTCAGATGATTATTGTTAAGCATTTTTTCGTATTTGTTGGCCACTTGTATGTTTTCCTCTGAGAAGTATCTATTCGTGTCTTTTGCCCATTTTTTAATGGTGGTGTTTTATTTATGTTGAGTTCCTTATAGCTTCTGGATATTAGCCCTTTGTCTGAGACATAATTTTCAAATATTTTCTCCCATTGTATAGGTTTACTGTTCAGTCTCTTATTTCTTTTTCTGGGCAGAAGCCTTTTGTTTAATTCCACTTATTTATTTTTGTTTTTGTCGTATTTTCATTTGGATTGTTCATCATAAATTATTTGCTTAGGTCAATGTCTAGAAAGGTTTTTCTTAGGTCTCCTTTTAGGATTTTTACAGTTTGGGGTCTTACATTTTAGTCTTTAATCCATCTCTTGAGTTCATTTCTATATATGGTGAGAAGTAGGGGTCCAGTTTCATTCTTCTACATATGGATAGCCAATTTTAACAGTACTATTTATTAAATAGTGTGTCCTTCCCCCTTGTTCATTTTTGTCAGCTTTGTCAAAGATCAGCTGGTTGTAGGTACGTGGTTTTCTTTCTGGGTTCTTTATCCTGTTCCACTGGTCCATGTGTCTATTTTTGTACCAGTACCATGCAGTTTCAGTTATTATAACCTTCTGGTATAATTTGAAGTCAGGCAGTGTGATGCCTCTGTATTTGTTCTTTTTACTTAGGATTACTTTGACTATTTGGGTTCCTTTTGGCTCCACATAAACTTTAGGATTGTATTTTCTAGTTCTGTGAAAAATGGTGTTGGTATTTTAATAAGAATTGTGTTAAATCTGTAGATTGCTTTGGGCAGTATGGTCGTTTATAGTGATATTGACTCTTCCAATGAGCAGGGGATGTCCTTCCATTTCTTTGAGTAGTCTATGATTTCTTTTCGCAGTCCTTTTAAATTATTTTTGTAGACATCTTGCACTTTATTGGCTAAATGTATTTGTGGGTATTTTATTCTTTTGTGGCTATTATAAATAAGATTGAGCTCTTGATATGGTTTTTGACTTGAAAATGTCAGTATTTAAAAATGCTACAGATTTTTATATTGCTTTTGTATCCTAGAATTTTACAGAAGTCATTACTCAAGTCTAGAGTTCTCTTGGAGAAGTATTTAGGGTTTTCCAGATATACATCATGTCATCAGCAAACAGAGATAACTTGACTTTCTCCTTGCTCATTTGAATGCCTTTTATGTCCTTCTCTTGCTTAATTGCTTTGGCTAAGAATTCCTATACTTTGTTGAATAGGAATGGTAAATTTAAAGTCTTAATACATGTAGTGTTATGCATTTACTCCAGGAACTTTATAGGGGTAATGATTAAGAAATTGCCTTTGATTTATAATAGCAAAGTGAAATACAGTCCAAATGATATAGATCTCTTATAGATCTCTTTATAGATGTCCTCTCTTGAAAATTTGTTCTCGTTTAAAACTAATGTAGCACTATACACTCATCAGGGTATCTAAAATTAAGAGAATGACAACACCAAGTGTTGATATGAATGTGGAACAGCTGGAAATCTCACATCTTTTTGATAGGAATGCCATGACCGTGCTCCTTAGTCAAGGTTTAAAACAACCATTTCATACTGAAGCTTTGTAACTGCATGTCTGAGGTGTTTTGAAGTAGTTTGTACTAGAATGTGGCCATTATTTATTTATAATTTACTGTGGTCATCAGCCAATATTTTAATAAATTTAGTTGTACCTAGTCTCTTTTTATTTTGAGAAAAATACTTCAGTATAATCATGGCATGGGTCATAGGGCCTATAAAATAACTGGCACACTGAGCCTGAGGCATAAGTTATTCTTCCAACTTCACATCATTCAGCCTTTCATAAGTTTGCAGGGATAGGGTAGGGTTATCTTATATCTGCACCAGGACAGCTTTTCGGGAGAAACCAAGGAGTCTGGTACTGACTACTGGTTGGAAAAATAACTAGCTGTGCTAGCTAATATTTTATAATGTGTTCCTTAAAATTCGAAACTCTCATGAAGGCACATGGTACCAGCATGTCTTCACTGTTTAGGGAAATAAGTACTAGTATTTTGTTCCTGGTTTAACAGAGACAGAACTGGCTTTAGCCAAATGACAAGATGGGTTATAAAAGACCTCTCAATAAACTTGTGTGAGACCCCCCAGAACTGAAGAATGTTGCACATACCTTGCTGGATCATAATCCAAAGCTAAAGCTAAAGTATATCTCTGTGATAAAGAAATGACCCTGGGAAATCCCTATGAAAGTTTTTAGACTTCTTTAATATCCCTTATGTTTATTAAAACCTTGTATGGCTATGCAGTCTTGTTCTTTCACTTATATGACCCGGTGGTATTATTGAAGTGAATATTCCCATGCAGAATTTGTCTGCACTTCCTGAGTTTTCATCAGTTAATTTCTTGTATTATTTTTATCCATTTTATTTATCAAACCAGTTTTCCACTATTAACATTAGTGTTGACTCTGAGAGCCTATAGAATATTACCATGCTCAAGGGTCCTGAAGGCAGAGGGACAGAGTATAGCATAGTCATGGATAAGCTTTGAAATATTATTTTTAACCTGAAAAATAATGACAGTCAAAAAGATATTATGCTTAAATTGTTACTGCAAGTGCCCACTGCCCCAAAATTACAAGAATATGGCAAGATATGTAATAAAAACCCACATACTTCCTATAAGTAACATATAATAAGCTACAAATTAAGAGCCATGCTTTATCTGCAGTTTAGTTTACAAATATGGGGAAAAGAAAGAGAGAATGAAAATGAATGAATGACTTTTTTCATTATTATGCTTTTTATTAGAAATTTTTTTATCATTTTGTTCTTTTAAAAATTATGCTATAATTGACAAATAAAAATTGCATATCCTGTCACTTTTGGCAACTTGAATAAACGTTGTGAACAATATGCTAAGTGAAATAAACCAGGCACTGAATGAATGATCTTAATAGTTAAATCTAAGATGCAAAAAAAGTTTGTTACAGTTGCCTCTATGTTAAAGGTATGCTTGCCATACTGAACTGATGTCTCTGTTCTTGAGTTGGAGTCCCCTTTCACTATCCAGTGAAGACGAGAAAATATAAGCTACATATGATTCTTAGATTACTTTTATAAACTATTTTTTTGTTTTATATTTCATTTAAATATCCCTTTAAGTGGCAATTCTTTGTTTACATGCAACAATGACTTCAAAGTCATATAGCTAAAGAATTTTTACATTTTAAAGTCTTTCATAAGATGGTTTTGGTCCAACATGTACTTATTTTATAGGTTTTCATTGAAAGGAAATTATTCCATTTTTAACTTCCAATTTTTTGATTCAGATAGTAACAATAGTAGTGCATTTCTTTACTTGTGGAAGATCTCAAGCTGCTAGGACTATTAAAATGAATCTAGATGCTTAGGTTTTATAAAACATTTTGCTAATAAATCAATAGAAAATACTAGTTATACCAAGAGAGGAAAGTAAAAAAGAAGCTTTTTGCAAAATTAGTCCAATGATAAAAATACGTGTCAAACAGAACAAAAATATTTATGTCTGAAAGAACATAGTTATTGTATTGACAATCTTTTTTTTAACATGTTACACTTTAAAATTATCTTTATATCTTTATAAATAAATGTTGTCTGACTTTTTTTACATTAAGAGCTTGAGATTTTTAGGACTTTCTCAACTGTTTTCAATTAGCATTTAATGCTGAAGCTAATACATCATTTTGTATGTTGGCTAGTTTAAAACCGGGTTGAATTTATATAGAGACCCTATAAAATGCTATTATTCAACAATCATAGACAAATGGTTTCCTTGAGAAAACTTTTCTTTAAGTCTGTAGGTGTCTAGAGAACAGTATAACAAATATAAAGTGTATTTCACTCTAACACACTTCTAAAATTTTACTATATTTTTTTCTCACTGGAAGCATGAGTCACAGATTTGGTAGGATATAAATAGGTGAAAAATTGAGAATATAATCTAGGACTACTGAAGGGAGTCTTGAATGTTTCTTTTTGAAACGACATTGTTATCTATAAACACAAATATTCAAAATATATTTTTGCATGGAATAATTCTTAGCTAAAAATGTGTATTGAGTGTATATGGGCAGGGGTATAGAAGTGTAAGACGTGAGACTGAGTTACTATCAGTTGAACAATTTTTAAGTTAATGTTTAAAAGCAAAAGATGACCCTCTTGGTATATAAAATGATTATATATAATTAAATAGTGTTACATACAAATTATACTGTAAAAAAATGAAAACTATGATATTAAATTAGACTTAATTGACTAAAATTTCTTATTGTGCTTATTTTTGTAGTCAAAGAGACAGTTTTCCATTTACGTTAGGTTTATAAACTTTTCTAAAAATAAGTCTATTTAAGTGAAAACATGAATAAATATAAATCAAATATTAAATATTTTGCACTACTATTGTTGCTCACATACCATATATTAAGAAGACAATATGTATGTATGCAAATTAAAGAAACTCAGATCTGATCTAATTTATGTAACACTGATAGGTTTGTGCTAACCTCAACCAATATTGTAAAATAAAATAAAGCACTGGTAGAAATTTCTTGAACAAATCAATCCATTATATCAATCACAACAGAATTGGCAATTGATTGGGAAATCCGTGCACAAAAAAGCTAGATAAAATGAATAATAGGCCAGGTATGGTGGTGCACACCTATAATTCCAGTGCTTTGGAAAGTGGAGGTGAGAGGATCATTTGAGGCCAGGAGTTTGAAATCAGCCTGGGCAACATAATGAGATTCAATTTCTAAAAAAAAAGTTATAAAAAGTTGGCTGGGCTTCATGAGGCATGCCTGTTGTCTCAGCTATTTGGGAAACTGAGGTGGAAGAATAACCTGAGCCCAAAATTTGAGGATGGATTGAGTTATAATCATGTTAACTGTAGCCTGAGAGACACAGTGAGACTCTGCCTCAAAAAGAAAAATAAAAAATAAAAAATAATTGATTTTTAGAAGAAGCAGAAATAAAACATGTTTAAATGATTTTTTTAAAAGAAGCAGTTTAAATCATGTCTCACCATGAGTCTTACACTTGTCCTTTAGGGATTGGAAGGATTTAGGTTGTTAATGAAGGAATTGGAGAGAATGATTGGTTGATTGGTCCATAGAAAACATAAGAACAGACTCCAGAATTTTAAGTAGCCTGTTTTGATTGAGAGTTTGGGCTTGGGTAGTAAAATGTATCATTACACTGCTAAAAAACTCATAGGAATAACATTTCTATTTCTAAGGATTTATACTTCAACCTTTAATCTAGTCCTTCTCAAGCTTTTTTTTTTCATTAGAATAACATGAGGAAGAGTTTAGAAAATACTAATGTTCCACCTCAGGCATAATAAATCAAGATTTCTGAGAGTAGGTTAAGGCATTACTGCTTTTTTTTTTTTTTAAGTTCCCCAGATAATGATAAAGTGCAACTGGATTGGAGAACCACTGCTCTCGTGAATGAGTCAACATTACAAACTTTTTACAAAGATTCTAACATAATTGCAAAAGTATTTTTAATAGTAATATCTGTTTAAAATAATTGAGTCATTGGCCTTTTAGAAAAAGTCCTAAAGAACATTATAGAAAAAAGAGATTGCATTTTAGAAAATAAATTATTATAATCTAGGTAAGAAATACTTATCTTTTGAATTAGGGTAGTAGGGGATAGAAAAGTTAGGAAGAAAGTCCAAAATGTGGTAAAGGTTTAAGGATATAAGTTTACTAACAATATTTGGAGGACTCTGCAGTGATTTTCTTGTGGAGGTGATGCATTTGCATTAATATCCAACACTTCTATCATTCTTGCCAGGTTCACACACCCTTCTTTTGAAAATAGACTGCTATTGAAATAGATGTCAATATACTATCACAGACTTTATGGTGTATTGTGGTTGATTTTAGGATTTTTTTGTGGCTTTAAAATGAAAAATAGGTCCCAATTTTAATTGGGAATCAAATTATGACTTTGATCTTATTGTCTCATTGATTTAAGCAATATGATTATTAGTACTAGCTCATTTGTACACTTGGTCTTACAACTTTGTATGCACTGTATCATAATATTAAATATTTATATTTTATTAAATCATTTATTCTGACATGTCTTCAGTGTGAAAAATAAAATGACACTAATATTCAAACTGAAATAATGTGTCAAAAATTAATATTGTTTTTATCAATTTGCAATCATTCAGAAATTCATATTTTTTGAAGATTAATATAGTAGCTAAGCATTTTGAATTGCTTTGGATCAGAATCTTATAAAATATGCACATATAAAAACTTTTATTTCTTTGAAAAAAACAAGCAATAGCAAGTGAGAAATAGTTGTATCAATATCTTATCATATATGTGCTATATTTTATACATGGTGAGCATCTCCTAATACATATGGAAGAAAAAATTAAGAGTTCTGCCTAAAAAGTAGATACTTTAATAAACATTTGTATCTCAACCATGAATGTAGTCTTATAAAAATTCAACTACATGAATTCACTTGTTTAAGAAAAAAAGATGTCTTCTTTGAAACAATTCATCTTACTTATCATTCTACAGCTGAAGTCCCCAGTCCTAGTCTGTGTCCCATTATGAACTGGGCCTCACAGCAGGAAGTGAGCAGTGGGAAACCCAGTAAAGCTTTATCTGTATTTATGGTAGCTCTACATCGCTGTCAGTACTACCTTAGCTCTGTCTCCTGTCAGATCAGCACTGAAAATCCTGCTTTCATTTCCAACTATCTTTATGAAGAAGAATTTTCTGCAGTGACAGCAACTAAAAATAGATTATGGAGTAGATGGGACATATGCAACATACTTCAGGTGTCACTCTCCCATCATCCCCAATTGCAGGAAAACAACCTCAGTGCTCCTACTATTCTACATTATGGTGAATTGTACAATTTCTTCATTATATATTACAATGTAATAATAATGGAAAAAAGTTGACAATAAATGTAATACACTTGAATCATCCTGAAACCATCCCCCTTCAACTTCCACTGTCCGTTGAAAAATTGTTTCCACAAAATCGATTCCTAATGCCAAAAGTTTGGGGACTACTGTTTTACAGAATTTCCATAGCATTATATGATGTGAATATTTATCAGAGGAGAGCAATTTATTTATTTTTAAAAGACAGTATTTAGAAAGTTACATTTAGTGATTCACATGGATTCAATACTACATCATAGTATTATATTGCGAATTTTGTGAATAAAATAAACATACTAACATTCTATATTTTATATCTTTTATTTTCAGAGATGAGATCTCACCTAGTCTGGAGTGTAGTGGCACACCCATAGCACACTGTATCCTGGAATCCCTGGACTCAAGCTGTCCTCCCACCTCAATTTCCTGAGAAGCTAGGGTTACAGGCATGAATCATTGTACCTGCCCTATATTTTTAAAATATGTAATATATAAATAGATTTTTTATTTTTGAAAAAAGCTTTATTGCACATTGACTGGCAAAAAGTGTCTCCATATTTTTGAAAAAGTTTAACTTTAGTTTGGTATTCCGAGTATAGTAATATATAAATACTTTCTATCATTATTGATACATAAAAATAATTGCCACTTGAAAACCTTTCTAAAATATTACATTCTGCTTTTTTTATCATTTGTGTATCATTTCCATTTTCTAATTATTTTATAAATAGTTTAATATAAGGACTTTTTAGTGTTTATAACCAACTTCAATCCATTATTAGAGTCATTTGCTACTTAAGGATCAAAAGACCTGAACCAAATGTCATGTGATCTGTTCACTTAGCACTAATAATGTGCATTATTATGTGGAGTTGCCCAGGTGCCAATTCTTGTTTTCTTGTCTTTTATTGCTTATGTGACTTGTGCTGCAAAAGCATCTAATAAAAATATTTAAGTTAAACATGTAATTGGACAGAAGCTTCAGAGATACTGCACTGGATGACTGAACCATAGATAATTGTGTGGATGGGATTTCTGTTTCAAACAGTGGATGCAGACATCACTTCCCACCTATCCTTTTCCTTCTAAACAAATGCCCTCAAATCATGCAAAATTGTTAATAATATAATAGATGGATCGATGATAAGTAGCTAGATATACAGATAGATAGGGAGAGAAAGGAAACAAGGAGAGAGAGAAAGGTAAAATGTGGGGAAGGGAGCAGCATTTTAATAAGCGTGGCTCTTGATGGAACAGAAGCTGTATGGAATCCATGAACAATGAGATATGATTGAAGAAGCAAAGCTATAAAAGCATGGGGATAACCACCACAGGAAGCAGTAGAACTACAAAGTGTGTTCTGTGTCACAAGTGATGGTTAACAAAACAAGCAAAACCAATGGATTGAGAACTTTGCTATTGCAATAGACCATTCAGGCAACTCATTCCCAAATATTCACTATGTTTTCTTGGTGTGTGTGTGTATGTGTGTGTGTGTGTGTTTTAATTTACTGGAAGTAACAATGAGAAGTCTGTCTTCCTGTGGAAAGAGAGAGCTCAGATTGGCAATAAAGGGTAGTGCTTTTAGGTCACTGGGATGCCTGGGAAAATCAGGGAAAATAGTGGTGCAGAAGACAACTACCATGGTTGCTTTTTTCAACAATGTGTGTCCTCTTCTACTTGGGAAAAAAACATCAGTTTGAAGGTACATTTCAGTACCATGTCTACCCGTAGCTTTGTTCTTAATAGTGAAATAATATTTGTACTCTTTGACTTAGATCTCCCCTTTTCAAAGTTAGAAAATGCATAAATAATATATATATATATATATTTTTTTTTTTTTTAAATTTAAAACCTGTGGGGTATAATTCAGAATTAGGTATATAAGCAGAAATTGTACAAGTAATGTTTGAGCTGCCCTTTGGTCCCTACTTTGCCTGCTTTGAAATCAGGTAGCCTTACTGATGTTGTGTCCTCCCCCACCCCCACCCTGGCAGTATTATGGTAAATGTTCAGAGTCTGCTTAGGAGTGAGAACATGTGGCTATCTGTACTTTGTTTCTGTGATAGATTTCTGAGTACTATAGATTCTGAATTCATTCAAGTTGCTGTGAAGTCCATATGTCTGACCTATTTTATGGCTGTGTAATATTTCATTGTGTATATGTTTCATTTTTTTACCCTAAGACTACTTTAAGAAAACATTTATTGAAAATATAATGAGAAATTTAGGCATTTCTTAATTTTCACTTCCACTCATTACATTTTCAATAAATGTTTTCTTTTAAAATAGTCTGAGAAGTACAAAAAGTTGTAACAATTGTACAAAATATTTCTGCAGTTTCCCCTGTTATTAACACCTTATATTAGTATGATCCATTTGCTACAACTAAAGGACAAATATATTGATACATTGTTATTGATTAAAGTCCACACTTTATTAGAAAGTTGTATTAATCAAAACAACCTGGTATTGGTACAAGAACAGGCATATAGACCAATGGAATAGAACTGAGATTCCAGAAGCAAAACATCAATTTCTCAACCAACTCATCTTCAACAAAGTCTCCACTACCAACCACTGGGAAGAAGAGAACCTACTCAGTAAATCGTGCTGGGAAAACTGACTGACCGCATGCAGAAGATTGAAGCAGGACCACTACCTATCCCCATACACAACAATCAACTCTAAATGAATCAGGGACCTAAACATAAAACCTCAAACTATAAGAACCTTAGAAAATGCTGAACACTCTTATGGAAATTAGAAGCCAACCAATTCCTGATCAAAACCCCAAATGCCCATACCATAAGAGATAAGATAGACAAGTGGGACCTTATCAAACTGGCAAGTTTCTGCAAAAACAAAGACACCATCAAGATTGCAGAGAGAGAGCCCACAGACTGGGAAAAAATATTTGCCAGCTCCATGTCTGACAAAGGCTTAACATCTGGGATCTACAAGGAACTCAAATGTGATGAAAAGAACGAAACAATAGCCCCATTACAAAATGGGCAGAAGATATGAATAGTCAGTTCTCAAAAGAAGACATATGAGCAGCCAACAGATACATGAGAAAATGTTCAGCCTCACTGGTCATCAAAGAAAAGCAAATTAAAACTACACTGAGCTACCACCTAACTCCAGTCAGAATGGCCATCATCAATAACTCAAAAAATAACAGATGCTGGAGAGGATATCCAAAAAGGGAACACTTCTACACTGTTCATGGGAGTGTAAACTAGTACAACCTCTGTGGAAAATAGTGTGCGATTCCTAAAAGTTCTAAAAATTGACCTTCCATATGACCCCACAATCCCCCTACTGGGAATATACCCGGAAGAACTCACATCATTGTATAAAAAAGAAACCTGCACATGCATGTTTATTGCAGCATTGTTCACAATAGCAAGAACATGAAACTAACCATGCAGCCCATCACAAGAAGACTGGATTAAAAATAATGTGGTACACATACACAATGGAATATTACACAACCATAAAGAAGAACAAAATCATGAACTTCCCAGCAACCTGGATGGGATTAGAGTTGATAATACTGAGTGATCTTTCACAGAAACAAATAACTGAGTATTACATGTTCTTATTCATAAGTGTATCTTGAACAACTATTGTAATACTATAAGAAAAGGATTGACGGTAACGGGAAACTGCAGGGGCGTGGGGCAATGGGGAGGTGGGATCGGCAGTAGTGGAAAACTGTCTGGGAAAGGGGATCACACCTCATCAACAAGGGTACCTACACAAAAGAAGACATATGAGCAGCCAACAGATACATGAAAAAATGTTCAGCCTCACTGGTCATCAAAGAAAAGCAAATTAAAACTACACTGAGCTACCACCTAACTCCAGTTATATTTGTAATGATTAAAATATTTTAATCATTACACCACTGATAACCAGCCTCACTGGTCATCAAAGAAAAGCAAATTAAAACTACACTGAACTACCACCCAACTCCAATGAATATTTGTATTCCTAACACTGAATTGTATCCCCCAATTTTAAAATAAAAAATTTGAAGGTGAAAAAAAAGTTAAAGCCCATATTTTATTTTAATGTTTCGGTTTTTGTTCAATGGTTCTTCTACTATTCTAAGATTCCATCCAATATACCACATTACATTTAATCACCATTTTTCTTAGATAACTTTTGGTTGTGACACTTTGTCAGACATTTCTTCTTTTTGGTGACTTTACAGTTTTGAGAAGTCAGGATATCAAAGTCACCAAAATTAGATTCATCTGTTCCTCCTTTCTGATCTATCAGTGTTTCCTCAAGTAATTTGGCACTCTGTTGTTAGCTAAACACATGTTTAGGATTGTTATGTCTATTGGAGAATTGAATCCTTTAACACTATTTAATAGCCTTCTTTATTCTTGGTAACCATCCTTGTTCTACTTTGTCTGTAATCATCATACCTACTCTAGTTTTATTTTGATTAGTGTTAGCATGTTGTATCTTCTTCTATCCTTTTATTTTTAACTAATGTTTCTCTATATTTAAGATGACATTCTTCTGAACATATATGACTAGGTGTATTAGACCAGGTTCTTCAGAGGAGTAGAGCTAAATACACACACACACACACACACACACACACACACACACACGCACACACACACGCACACACACAGTCATGTATTACTTAAAGATAGGGATATATTCTGACAAGTGCATCATTGTTCTGTGAACACCACAGAATGCACTTCCACAAACCTAGATGGGATAGCCTACTACACACTTAGGCTATATGTCATGTCAATCAGAATACTGATACTGAAAAACACAGTCATGAATGCCGTAATCCCTAACGTTGATGTTCTAAAAGGTCAAAATCTCTAAAGACTAAAATTTCTGACATCTAAAGTTGAAGTCCCAAAAGATTAAAATCCCAAATGTTGAAATTTCAAAAGTCAAATATTAGGTAAGGAATTAGTGTGTTTTTTGATGTGTGCAGAATAGTTGCATCATGTTATCTAAAACTGCTATCTTATTTTTGGCTTTATTTCCACTTGGTGAAAACATTCAGAGAATAAGTGGAATGACCACATAAGTCAATAATGAAAACTTCAGTTTAAAAAATGTGTCAATTGTCGGCATCGATAGTTCTTCCTGATGATATCATTCCAAGAGTTTTAATGAATTAAGGTCACATTTGTCTGAAGAAGCCAGGGAAATTACTGACTGATTCAACAATAAGTATGTACATGGTAGAATAGAAGACACTAAGTCAGTAATATTGCTTTTCAATTATCAGTATTATTATTCTACCAAATTTGTGGTCTGTAAATGAATACGCATGAAATGGAATTCTACATACTAAGAACCACATAGAAACATGTCACAGAAGGGAAAATTTAATGGGAAATGCTCATGTTAGTATTTGTCAGATTGTAGAAGAATATCAAAAAGAGCAGTACCACATAGAAAATGAATGTGAGTGTATTCACTGAGAGTTATGCTAAAAGAAAAAAAGCAGCTATTCGTTGTGATACAAGTCCTCACAATACATTTTATGATTATGACAGTTGACCAGCTCTTATGGGCCACCTCAGAGTAATTGTCCATAGTTTTATTCTAATATAATTTGCTATGCTGTATATTTCATCTTCACTTCATTTCTAATACTGGGAGTAAAAATTGTGTAAACACTATCAGAGAATTCTAATTCATTTTATATACTTTTTTCAAATTTGATTTTGTGACCAAGTACATACTTGTTCTACTTTCTGCAGGACAGTCAATAAATTGAGAGACAGAGTTGGAGCAAGGAAGGTGACTTTAATGCTAAGAGTCAGTGAACTGAGACGATGTAGGACTAAGATCTTAGAACCATCTTAAATCAGGATAAATTTCAAGCTTTTCTTATGTTAAGGGCAGAAGGAAGAGAAGGAGTTCGGGATTAAGAAGTGATGGAAGACTACAGATATGTAAGCTCCAGAGAGGGTCCAAGGGCAGTGTGTGAAAATTCCTTGCCCCTGGGTAATGGTCTCTTATGTGAGGATAATCAAACCTCTTTGTTCCTATAAATCTTTAATAGAACATAGCTAGTTGTTTACAGACATCCCTTTTAATCCCAGAGTCAGTTTCAAAAACTTCATAATTGCTATTGTTTTGTTTTATCTCAGTGTTCTAAAATTATGCTAGCTTACATGCAGGAATGGGTAAAGGTCCTCCTTAAACAAAAATAGTGTTGTTATGTTAGGTTTTTTTTTGCTGTTTCACTGTTACAACTTCACAAAAGTGCATCGGCCTTATGCTAACTTTATGTGTAAACATTGTCTGTGTATGTAAAAGTGTTGAAACTTCCTCATTAAATGAATAAGTGTCCTTTTTTGTATTCCTATATTTGTAAGGAATAAAATTTCTTTAGCTCTCAGCTCTCTGGGCAATTGCATGTGTGGTGGTGACCCATCATGTTTTGTTTATTTGTTTTACAATCTCATCAAAAAACTTAGATTGTTATAAAAAACTTAAATGACCACAGTTATAAAGTTGAGTGAATACAATTACCAACTGTACTTATAGTCATTTAAGTATTTCTCTTTTTCGCATAATATTTTACATATATGATTAAGTCTGCTCATAACTTATACCCAAGTGACTGTTGTTAGTATAGCTGAGTGTTTATAATTGTAAATATGTATCTTATTACTGCCTATGTTATTGTTTTCAGTGTCCTACAAAGCATTCTGTCATGTTTTTATGTTTCTCAAATATATCCTCTTTTTAAAATGTAAATAAATCTTTTAAATAATTTAAAATTTTTTTTCCAAAAAATATATTTTTGAGATTTCGAACTTTCAAGATTGTGATGTTTTAGGATTTCAGATTTTAGGAATCTTGATCCTTTTGGATTTCAACATTTGAGATTGTGTCATTCATGATCATGTCTTTTGGAATATAGCTAGACTAAAACTGTATAGCATGTTACTGTACTGAATACTGTAGGCAATTGTATTACAATGGTAACCATTTGTGTAATTAAATAAATCTAACATAGAAAATTACCATAAAATAAGGTATTATAATGTTATGGGATCACCATTATTTATATTATTAGTTGTTGGCCACATAGTTTATGTGGTTAATGTTCAGGGTGTGTGTGTGTGTGAGTGTGAGTGTGTGTGTGTGTGTGTGTGTGTGTGTGTGTGTGTGTGTGTGTGTGTGTGAGAAAAGATGTATCATGAGTATTGGCACTTGCAATACAAACTGGAGTATCAGGAAATCCAGCGATGTAGTTTAATTCAAGTCTGAAGGCTGGAGAATAGGAGTCCAAGGTCCAAGGTCAGAAGAATACAGATGTTGCAGCTCAGAGAAAGAGAATTTGACCTGCTTTCACCTCTTTGTTCTATTCAGGCCCTCAATGGATTAATGATGCCCACCTACATTGGTAAGAGAGATCTTCTTTACCCAGTCTACAATTCATTCAAATGCTAATCTCTTTCCTGCTATAGGCATACCCTGGAAGCATGTTTTGCCAAGGATCTGGACATCCCTTAGCACAGTCAAGCTGAGACACAATATTAATCATCACATTAATTATGTTTGTGTTGTTTTAATCTACTCTGATAATCTTTGACTTTTAATTGATGTGCTCACTAAATACACATTAAAAGTGATCATTGATGCAGTAGAAATAAAAGCGGTTGCTATTTTCTGTTTGTTGAATTTGTTATTTGTTTCTTTTTCTCTTTTCTTGCCTTTCTCTAGTTTTAATTGAACATTTTATACTGTTCTATTTCCTATCTTAGCATATTTCTCATTTTTACTTATTTGTAATATTTCAGGGTTATTCTATACTACATAGTATGGATTTTTTTTTTAACCTGTTATCTCACTGTCACCCAGGCTAGAGTACAATAGCAAGCTCATGGCCACTATGGCCTTGACCTGCTGGACTTAGGTGATCCTTCCACCTCAGCCTTCCAAGTAGCTTGAACTATAGGCACGTACTATCATGCCCATCAAATTTTTTGGGTTTTTTTGTAGAGACAAGGTCTCACCAAGTTTCCCATGTTGGTCTCAAACCTCTGAACTCAGGCAATCCTCTTGCCTCAGCCTCCCAAAGTGGTGGGATTACAGGCTTGAGCCACCATGCTCAGCCTGAATTTTTTAATAACCTAAATTCACCTTTAAATATCACTATGCCACTTCACCTACAGTGCAAGTATCTTTTTTCTCTTACAATTTTATTCCTTTTTAGTATGTTCTGTTATTTTAATTTTATATATATTCTTTTTTATTTGTAATAAGATTTACCAGTTAATGTAGACATCTTATAACAAAGTGTTCTGAGTTTCTCTTTCCTGCTCCTCATAACATTTCTTAAAAATTGATTTGATGGATTTCTGACAAGATGGTCACAGGACAGGTTGGACTCTGAGAGTCTCCATGAAAGTCAATGTCCATAAAGACTCTTGCTTTCACCCAGGTGGCTGCTGCTGCCACTCCTTAGCCCCAAGAACTGCTCGGTAGCTGCTGCCGCTGCCACCACCACTGCCCCACCCGCAATGACCCTCAGTTCCTGGCCTGTGGAGCTCCAGGCTCTCTCACCAGCTGCACCACCCACCCTACCCCGAGCCACCCCATGCCATGCCAATCTGCAACACTCGGCTGTCTTGCACTCCACCTCTCCCAGCTTGGCCCCCAACCACAGCAAGACCAGAGCTCAGCTGGAGCCCCAAGACCAGGTAGAGACCTGCATTGTCCTGCTCAGCTCTGCCCAGTTCTGCCCAACCTCCTACTTGGGATCTAAGGTAATCTCATCAAACTGGGAGAGACAGAAGGCCCTGCCCCATGCTAGATCTCAAACAGACAGGTCAGATCTGAGGGACAGACTTGATAGGCAGCAAGCCAACTAAATTCAGACCTGATCCACCCTCCTTCCATAGCAGCCCTGGGGCATCTGACCCTAACTGTGAGTAACTCTACCAGCCTGCAATGAAGGCGAGAGATCAGAGCTGAAAGAACGCTGGACTTACAGAAAGGATCACAGAGCAAACCTGGTTTCTTGTTTTTATTTTTATTTTTTATTTTTATTTTTATTCTCTGCCTGTTTGTTTTACTTACTTGTTCCTCTTTTCTCTCTCTTTTTACTATTATTGATAACGCTTTCATATTTGTTCTGTTTCTGTTATAGTACTGATTTTTTTTTCTTTAGACTTCCTATTTGTGTAGGGGAATAGTACATTATTAGGAAGGTTGGTTGGCATGTGTGTTTGTAAGATTGTCTTATGTTTTAGTTTCTTTTTTTACTCTTTTCTGATTTTGTGTTTCATTTCATTTGTTAGTTGGTATGTTTGTCTGTTTTCAATCTTACTCTTCTCTCTCTCCACCTTCCTCTGCCATCCTTTCCCTGTTTCATTCTTTTTATTTTTTGTACCTCATTTTGCTTTCAGGAAGCAAATGTGTACCCCCACTGCATGAACAGATTGCAAGGTAGTGGGAAGTGGGTTCTAGGGTACCCATACACCTGTCAGTGAATACTGGAATCTGCGAGATAGATTTCGAATCACAGTTTCCCACTCAATTAAATCTCAAAACTGCAAGAAAGTACAGTCCCAACCCACAGCCCAGTTGCAGAATTGAGCAAAGCTACAGGATTCACATAAGGAAGAATAGGAGATTGAGCACACAGAAATAAAAGCAACCCCTCCATCCCTGAACAACAGAATTAAATGGGGGGAAGAAAAAAAGGAAAATCTACACAATGAAGAAAAACCAAAAGAAGAATATAGGTCTCACACAGACCCCTGGGAGGTCAGACATTGAAAACACAGACTTCAGAATGCAAACAATAGAACCGCAGAATTACTAGTCACATACTATAAACCCAGACAAGAAGACATTAATAGAGAGAATAAAAAGAATTGAGGAGAAACAAGAGGGAATAAGAAGGAGTTGATAACTGTGATAACAGTGGTAAAGAATACCGTGATTGAAATAAATAACAAACTAATACGCATGGAGAGCAGAATTTACCAAGCAGAAGAAAGAATCTCAGAGCTTAAGGGCAAAATATACAGCCAACCCAAACTGTCAAAAACATAGAAAATAAGCTTAAAAAGACAGAACAAAACCTTCAAGAGATGAGCGATTATTTCAAGAGGCTTAACCTAAGAGTATTTGGACTTCCTGAGGCAGAAAGAGAGATGGAGACCACCCTGGAACAAAGATTCCATAAAATTATTCAAGAAAACTTCGCTCATCTCTTCAATGTTGCAAAAATTCAAACACAAGCGATTCAGAGAAGCCCAGCAAGACAACAAATGAGAAGATCAACTCCTAGACACATAGTAATTCTAATAAACAAAGTAGGTGTAAAAGAAAAAATCCTAAAAGCAGCAAGAGAAAAAGTTTAGATTATTTACCAGGGAAGACCAAATAGAATAGCAGAAGATTTATCTACAAGAACAATTCAGGCTAGGAGACATTGGAGCCCAATCTTCAAAGTTCTCAAAGATAAACAATTTCAAGCAAGAATAAACTACCCAGCTAAGCTAAGCTTTATCAGTGAGGATAATCAAAATCTTTACCGGATATCTGATCCATAAAATCTTATGCTGCCTCTAGACCAGCTCTACAAGAAACACTCAAGAAAATATTAAACACAGAAGAAAGGGAAAAAAGAACAACATCATACTTCACAAGAATGCAGGAAAAAGATAGAAAACACAAATGAATCAACCCCCAAATCAATAGAAAGACAACAAACAAACAGGAACAGCAACAACTCTATAAGAACCACATAACAGGGAAAAACTTTCACATTTCAATAATTAGTCTGAATGTGAATGGACTAAATGCACCACTGAAAAGACATAGAAGCTGGACTTGGTGGCTCAGCCTGTAATCCTGCACCTTTGGGAGGCTGAGGTGAGTGGATTGCCTGAGCCCACGGGTTCAAGACCTACCTGGGCAACTTGGCGAGACCTCATCTCTACAATAAATCAAAAATTAGCCAGGCGTGGCAGCGCGCGCCTGTAGTTCCAGCTACTTGGAAGGCTGAGGTGGAAGGATTACTGGTGCCCAACAGGCCAGGCTGCGGAGGCCAGGAGTGGCCACTTCACTCCAGTCTGGGTGACAGAGTGAGACTCCAACTCAAAAAAAAAAAAGAAAGAAAAGAAAAGACATAGAATGGCAAATGGATAAGATATCATGAGGCAACCATATATTGTCTCTGAGAGAGGCATCTACCAGAGAGGACACTCACAGACTCAAAGTAAGAGGATAGAAAGCAAAATTTCAGGTGAAAGGAACACAAAAGAAAGGGAGTTGCAATCTTAATTTCAGACAACATACCCTTTAAGCTATCAAAAATTTAAAAAGATACAGAAGGTCACATATAATGATAAAAGATTCAATTCATCAACAAGAAATATCCATCCTAAATATATATGCACCCAACATAGGAACACCTATGTTTATAAAGCAGCTTTTATGAAAACTTAAAAGAAATTATTGACTCTAATGCTATCATAGCTGGGGAGTTTAATACTTCACTCACAACCCTAGACAGATCATCAAGACAAAAATTCAGCAAGGAGATCCAGAATCTTAATGTGACTTTTGGCCAAATGGACTTAACTGATGCCTACAGAATACTCTACCGAATGACCACAGTATATACATTTCACTCTTTACCACATGGAACGTATTCTAAGATCAACCACCTCCTTAGCCATAAATCAAACATAAACAAATTTTATAAGATTGAAATTTTGCCATTCACCTTCTCAGAACACAGTGGAATAAAAATAAATATCAATAACAAAGTTCCCTCAAAATCCACAAAGACATGGACACTAAACAGTATGATGCTAAGCAACTCATGTGTCAACATGGAAATCAAAACAGAGATTTAAAAAATACCTGGAAACAAAAGAAAAGGAAGAAACATCTCACTAAAAATCTTGGATGCCATGAAATCAGTAGGAAAAGGGAAATTTGTATCTCTATAAACATGCATGAGTAAAATGGAAAGATCACAAGTTAACAACATAATAAATCACCTACGGAAACTGGAAGAGCAGGACCACCAAGACCCTAACTTCAGCAGAAGAATTCAGATCACCAAAATAAAAGCCCAAATCTAGGACATAGAAGACAAAAAGATAATACAAAAAAAAATCAATGAAACTAAAAGCCGGTTATTTGAAGGATAAACAAGACTGACAGTCCCCTAGCTAGACTGACCAAGAAAAAGAGAGAAAAAGGACAAAAGAACAAAATCAGAAACACAAAAGATGAAGTCACAACTGACTCTAAAGATATACAAAACATTATCAGAGACTACTATGTACACTTACTCGTATGGAAACAAACTTGAAAACATAACAGAAATGGAATTTCTGACATCACACTACCTGCCCAAGTTGAAAGATGAAGAAATCGAGACCTTAAATAAACCAATAAGAATCCAAGAAATTGACTATATCATAAGAAAACTACCACCAACAACAAAAAAAGCCCTGGACCAGATGGATGGCTTTGCAGCAGAATTCTATAAAACATACAAGGAAGAACTGATACCAATCCTATTGAAAGTATTCCAGGTGATTGAGGAAGATGAAACGCTCCTCAAATCATTTTATGATGCTAAAATGACGTTGATACCCAAGCCAGGTAAAGATTCAACAAGAAAGGGAACTACAAGCCCATATCCTTGAAGAACATAGATGCTAAAATTCTTACCAAGATCCTAGCAAATCAGATTCAGCAACACATCTCAAAAATCATCCATCATGACCAAGTAGGCAATATACCTGGGATGCAAGCCTGCTTCAACATTCATAAGATCATAAACGTAATTAAATACATCAACTGACATAAAAACAAAAACCACATGATTATATCATTAGATGCAATAAAAGCTTTTGATAAAATCCAACACCCTTTCTTGATTTAAAAAAAAAACAAAAAATACCCTTGAATATCTAGGAATAAATGGAACATACCTCCAAATAGTAAGAGCCACAAAATAGTAAGAAACCCACAACCTGCATACTGCTACACAGACAGAAATTAGAACCACTTCCCCTGAAACCTGGAACAAGACAAAGATGCCCCTCCTGTTCAACATAGTTTTGGAAGTCCTAGCCAGAGCAATCAGAGAAGAGAAGGCGATCAGGTGTATCCAAATAGGAAAAGAGGAAATCAAGTTATCCCTCTTTGCAGATGACATGATTCTATACATCGAAAACCCAAGAGAACCTGTCAAAAACCACCTTGCACTGATAAAGGACTTTGACAAAGTCTCAGGGTATACAATAAATGTGCAAAATACAATCGCATATCTATACACCAATAAAAAGCAAACAGAAACGCAAATAAAAAGCACAATTCCATTCGCAATAGACACACACACACACACACACACACACACACACACACACACACACAAGAAATATCTTGGCATCTTCCTATCCAGAGACGTGAAAAATCTTTACAATGAAAACTACAAAACACTGCTCAAAGAAATCAAAGCTGAGACAAACAGGTGAAAAAATATTCCATGCTAATGGACTGGAAGAATCAACATTGTTAAGATGTCCAATCTGCCTAAGGCAATCTACAGATTTAATACAATACCCATCAAATTGCCAGCAAAATTCTTCTCAGAACTAGAAACAAAAATATAGGAATTCGTATGAAAACATAAACGATCAAGAATAGCCAAAACAATCTTCAGCAAAAAAAAAAAAAAAAAAAAGAGGAGGTATCACACTCCCAGACTATAAATTTTATTGTAAAGCTACAATAATCAAAACAACCTGTTATTAGTGCAAGAACAGGCATATAGACCAATGGAATAGAATTGAGGTTCCAGAAGCAAAACCTAAATTTCCCAATCAACTCTTCTTCGACAAAATTTCCAACCACCAACCACTGGGGAGAGGATAACCTATTCAGTAAATGGTAATGAGAAAACAGGCTGACCACATGCAGACAATTGAAACAAAACCCTGCCCGTCCCCCTACACAAAAATCAACTCTAAATGGACCAGAGACCTAATCTTAAAACCCCAAACTGTAAGAACCTTAGAAAATGCAGGAGACACCCTTATGGAAATTGAAGTTGGCAACCAATTTCTGATCAAAACCCTAAGTGCCCTTACCATAAGAGATAAGATTGATAAGTGGGACCTCATCAAACTGACAGGCTTCTGCAAAGCCAAAGAAACCATCAAGAGAGCAGGAAAACAACCCACAGACTGGGAAAAAATATTTGCCAACTCTGACAAAGGTCTAACATCTAGAATCTACAAGAAACTCAAATGAACTGAAATGAAAACTATAAAATAAAATAAAACAGCCCCATTACAAAGTGAACAAAAGAAATGAATAGACAGTCCTCAAAAGAAGTCATACAAGCAGTCAACAGATATATAAAAAATGCTCAGCCTCACTAGGCATCAAAGAAATGCAAATTAAAACTACACTGAGATACCACCTAACTCCAATCAGGATGGCCATCATCAATAACTCAAAAAATAACAGATGCTGGAGAGGATGTGACAAAAAAGGGAATATTTCTACACTGTTGGTAGGAGTGTAAACTAGTACAGCCTCTGTGGAAAACTGTGTGGCAATTCCTAAAAGTTCTAAAAATTGACCTTCCATATGACCTCACAATCCCCCTACTGGGAATATACCCAAAAGAACTCAAATCACTCTATAAAAAAGCTACCTGCACATGTATGTTTTTTGCAGCATTATTCACAACAACATGGATCCAACCATGCTGCCCTTCAAAAGAGGACTGGATAAAAAAAAATGTGGTACTTATACACAATGGATTATTTTGCAACCATAAAGAAGAACAAAATCTTGAACTTCACAGCAACCTGGATGGACTTAGAGTCCATAATACTGAGTGATCTTTCACAGAAACAAAGAACTGAGTATCACATGTTCTCACTCATAAGTGGACCTTGAACAACTATTGTAATACTATAAGAAAAGGATTGGCAGTAGCGAGATTCTGCAGGGGGCGGGGTGCAGAAAGGTGGGATTGGCAGTAGTGGGAATCTGCCTCAGGAAGAGCGGCACATCTCATCAACAAGGGTACCTGCACAATGAATATTTGCATACCTAACACTGAATTGTACCCCACAATTTTAAAATAAGAAATTTAAAATTATTTTTAAAAAAAGGCTATTAGGCTACTGGATCAGTTAAGTAATTTCATGTTAATACTAGAGAGTTAGAATTTGAGTATTCATGAAATATTAGAATTTTTATTAAGAAAAATGTTGTTAATGTAGAAATAATTTTGCTTATCTATATAGAGTAAAAATATAAGTAGACAATAAGCTTAAAACAATTATGTTTTAATCCTATCATGCTCAGATTAAAGATGGATGTATCATCCTTTCTGCCCTCAAAGGGCTTTTGATTTGCCTCTGAAGGCACATGTGTGAAAACTGGCAGAGGGAAATTGATCACTCTAATGAGTATAAGAGAAATGAGGACATTTTATCTTGCTTGCATCTAGAAATAATAAAAATCAGGTTTGGAAATTTAAATATTGGCATTGTATTTATGCAATTTTTCAATATTGTCAATTTTTGAATGATAGTGATTTCTAATTCAATCATATGGTCTTGTAATTTCTTGTTTATTTATGGATATGAAAGTATATAGAAGTAGAAGTTTTTAAATCTTTTAAACAGTACTAATTTCCTGGGCAATATTTTATTTGCAGAAAAAATGTAGTTAAAGTTTAATATAATTTTAAAAAGATGAGATCTTAAAGATAGCAATGGCTAAATGCTTCCAAAATTTATAAATAAATAAAAACTTAGATGTTACAAACTTTAGATTTATGATCTTAAAAGATAGCATGTGGTAGGAAAATATAACATATAATAATAGTTTTTTGAGAACAAATTATTGTGGCAAAATTCCTGGTCAGTAGTGAATGTTGAAAACACGGTATTTACTTTTTCTCTAGAATTATCTATGAAGAAAATGGGATGTATAGTTTACATGAAAATACAGTTAAGCAAATTCTAAAGTTTATAGTAATTGATGACAACCTGTATAAAGGCATGTCTTTAAAAATATGTCTGCCACAGAGTACATTATTGATATCATCATTAACTTGGAGAAAACTTTGAGATAATGGTTATCACATTTCCAGATGACAAGTTTCTAGAAGGAATGCAAATGTAATTGTGAATCTGGCAAATGGCTAATATCCAGGACCTAAGAAACTTAAAGGAATTAACAAGAAAAACACAAATAATCCTATTGAGATATGGGCAAAGGACATGAGCAAATACTTCTCAAAAGAAGACATACAAGCAGCTGACAAACATGGAAAAATGCTCAACATTATCAGAGAAATGCAAATCAAAACCACAGTGAGATACCATCTGTCAGCAGTCAGAATGGCTATTAATAATGCAAAAAAACAACAGAGGTCGACAAGGCTGTGGTAGGAATGTAAACTAGCTCAGCTCCTGTGAAGAGCAATTTTCAGGTTTTTCAAAGAACTAGAAATAGAACTATCACTTGACCCAGCAATGCAACTACTGGATATATAATGAAGGGAGCATAAATTCTTCAACCAAAAAGACTTCTGTACTTGTATATTTACTGCAGCACTATTTTCAACAGTCCAAGACCAATATAAGTGCCCATCATGATGGACTGGATAAAGAAAACGTGGTACATACACACTTTGGAATGCTCCAACACACACACACACAAAGAACAAAATTATGTCCTTTGTAGCAAGATGGATGGTCCTGGAAGCCATTCTTCTTTTTGCTTTCTCAAATTAGAAAATACAGTTTATTTAAAAAATGAATTAGAGAGAGCAAGGGAGGGGCTGCGGAATATAGATTCACCTTCCCAAGGTAGGGGAAGAATCAAAGCTAAGAAACATGGCTGCAACAGAAGAACCACAGGGACACACCAGTGTTTAACAAAGCAATGGCTGGAAACCATTATTCTAAACAAATTAATGCAGAAAGAGAAAACATCACATATTCTCACTTACAAGTGTGAGGTAAGCACTGGATACACAAAGACATAAAGATGAGAACTATATCACTGAAGACCCTTAAAGGGTGGAGGTGGGGAAAAGGGCTGTGTTCAAAAACTACTTAGGTACCATGCTCATTGTTTGGGTGAGGGTTGAATAGCAGCCCAATGCTCATTGTCACATAATATGTCTATGTAACTAACCTGTGATTGTACTCCCTGAAGTTAAAATAAAATTTTAAAGAAATAATTCATATTATGTCCAGAGATGAAAATAAGCTGAATTTATTAATATTGAAAAAAATAAATAAATATATAACTCATAATTTTATGATAAGTAGCATTTCACCTGACCATGGACAAAACTCAAAATAAAATGTTGCAAACAAAATAAAACTAGACAATTTAAACTATATATATAAAAGTAACATAAATATATAGAATTTTAATTTACCAAGATGTTGACAAAATTATAGTCATTTCCTTGGTATATTTAGCTTTTGTTTATTTTAAAACTACAAGAATCTATGAATTAGTATACTTCACAAAAGGCATCAACTGATAAGTAGATTACAAATGTATATTTGTTCTGAAATTTTCATTTAACATCATCCTACTTAATTTTGTTTTATATGTCCAGATACAATAGAGAACTGATTGTGACAAGTCATCTTTCTCTTTATTTATAACTCAAAATAAATGTCTGCACAGCATTAAAGTGACAAAATTAGAGGTTCTAGAAAGACATTTGGTGATATACTTATAACATTATATAAAAAATTATGTCATCGTTCTATAAAGAAAAAAGTCAGTTATTGATTTACCAAAGTTGGTAATCATCTTAAAACAATTATACAAATATGCCTTTCAACAGTAAAATCAAAGTAGAAGAAAGGAATGTTTGTACTCTATAATGGAAAATGCTTAAGGAACTTTTATATGTTTCTCAAAAATCAAGATACATTTTACTTGAAAACTAAAGAATTATGGAGACCTGGATTTATCCATTTATTTTATTGAAGAATATAAAATCTGTTCATTTAACATTTGAACAACTACTTATAAACATTTTCTGAAGTATAATTCGAAGTGTCAACCCCTTTTTTCTGAGTCAGAGCAGTCATATATATTCTTTGTAACAATAAAAGAAGTATTAATGCTTACCAGAGAAATACAATCATTAATGGTTTTGTGTGTGTGTGAGAGAGAGAGAGAGAGAAAGAGAGAGAGAGAGAGAGAGAGAGAGAGAGAGAGAAATTCACTCCTATGATTGTGGAGGCTGGCAAGTCCAAAATTTTCAGGGCAGGGAAATAGGCTGGAGCTCCAGGAAACTAATTGAATGAGATCTACCAATATCATGACACATATTTTGCTTCACTCAGGGTCCAATGATTTAAATCTTAATCACACACAGACAAGACTGACACAGCAACATCTAGACTGTCATTTGAACAAGCAACTGGGTAAACTAGCATAACCAAGTTGGCACATAAAATTAACTATCACAAAGACAAATTTTATTTTTCTTGAAAAGGGAAGGCCATGAATGCTGTTACAGCATACACTTTTTTTAAAAATTAAATCAATATTTTTGTTATGGTTTTGTGGGGTACAGTTAAGGGTTAGGTATACAATTATGTTTCATTCAGGCACCCTGTTGATAAGAGGTGCTTCCCCTTCCCCAGACAGATATTTGCTACTGTTAATCCCATCCCCCCCCATAGTTTCCCAGTACTGTCAGTCATTGTCTTATAGTATTACATTGGATGTTCAAGGTCCATTATATGAGTGAGAACATGTGATACTCGGATCTTTGTTTCTGTGAGAGGTCACTCAGTATTATAGACTCAAGTTCCGTCCAGGTTGCTGCGAAATTAATGATTTTGTTCTTTTTTATGGCTGCGTAGTATTTCATCTTGTATATGTACCACATTTTTTTAATCCAGTCCTCTTTTGATGGGCAGCATGGCTGTTTCCAGGTTCTTGCTATTGTGAACAACGCTGCAATAAACATACGTGTGCAGGTATCTTATTTATAGAGTGATTTGAGTTCTTCAGGGTATATTCCCAGTAGGGGGATTGCGGGGTCATATGGGAGGTTGATATTTAGAGCTTTTAGGAATCGCCACACTGCTTTCCACAGAGATTGCACTCGCTTACACTCCTGCCAACAGTGTAGAAGTGTTCCCTTTTCGCCACACTCTCTCCAGCAGCTGTTATTTTTTGAGTTGCTGATAATTGCCATTCTGACTGGAGTTAGGTGGTATCTCACTGTGGTTTTGATTTGCATCTCCCTGATGATTAGTGAGGTTAAACATTTCTTCACATGTCTGTTGGCTGCTTGGATGTTCTCTTTTGTGAACACTTTTTTTTTTTTTAAGGCCATCTCTCTGTTGCTTATGCTGGAGGTCAGGGGCACAATCATGGCTCACCATAGCTTCTGCTTCCAACTCCCTGGCTCAAGTTGAACCTTCTGCATCAACTTCATGAGTAGCTGGGGTTACAGTTATGCACCACCACACCCAGATAATTTTTTAATTTTTTTGTAGAGATGACATCTAGACCATGTTGCTCAGGTGGTCTCAAAATCGTAAGTTCAAGCAATCCTCCAGCGTCTGCCTCCTAAACTATTGGGATTGCAGACGTGAGCCACCATGCCAGCCAGCATATTGTATTATTAAGTTGGTGACCTTGTAGAGAAGAATGTTCATTAAGTTAAAATTCAAGTAGGGCCTTCCCTTTCATTTTTTTTTCCACTTTGGGTGTGTTAGACTATATATAAGAAAGTCTGGTTCTATACAATTTTAAAAGTTAATAAATTGTACATTATAGGATGATGAAAAATAACAATGGATGGTATGTAGGAAAAGAAGTTTTGAAATGCCTATGGCAATTAATATCTATTGCTGTTATGTTTCAAAAGCGTGAATTTTTGACAATATAAAACCATTATTAAACTTCAAAGGCTTAAGTTCTTGAGGCTAAAAGAAATCATTTTTGTTAAATTTATTTTTATGAATCTTCTTCCAATCACTATGGTTATTCTGTAACATTTCTGTACTGAATTTAGGAGTCCAAAACTAATAAAAGTCTGGTGGACAGTTAGTAAGACAGACATTATATACCAATCTTTAAACTTATTATTGTTTTTAAATTTTAACTAGTAAATATTTTTTACTATCTTCAATTTATATCTTGTGTGTTTTCTGTATGAGAATATATGTTTTTAATACTCTTCCCAATAAGTAAACTAGTGTATATGTGTATATGTATTTTAGAGGATGTCATCTCTCAGTGCTGAAACTATTTAAAAGATCTACATTATGTTACAAAATTTCGGGATTCATTTTTGCTTGCATTTATTAAATTCATGGAGTCATAGTAAAATTTCTTAATTACCTTTGACAACGTATATCACTGAACCGAGAAGCCAGATCATAAAAGCTGAAAGCACATAAAAGCTGAAAGTGCACACACACTCTCATATTAGATAGCTGTGTTACAGTAAGTCTAGATGCTTTCTGACTTGGCCTGACATGACTGAGGAAGGAAAGGGAACACAAGCTTCCCTTTGAATGGTGCTGAGATTAGACATAGGGGAGTCAATTCCAAGATGGAAAGAGTTAGAAAAGTCACTAATATATACAATTATTTCATTTCTATTTTTGTTGTATGTATATATTATTGCCTCATAAATAATATATAATTATCACATAGTGTTTTCAGTAAGATTAAGTCAATCAAAGTTTATTTACAGATAAACATGTTCATGGCACACAGATGCTTTTAAACAATGTATGGCAAGTTGTCTTTAAAGAGGGCAGCCATCAATCCCTTTCCTCTGGTGTATAACCATGCTGTTACAACCATTCCCAAGGTAGAGATTTTTTTTATAGTCATGTATTTACCTTCATAAAAATTAGTAATCATTCCATTCATATTGGATAAAAAATGAACATAATGGATCAATTTACAAGGAGTTTATTGCATTTTATTGCCACCAACTCTATGTCACTAATCTGTGTTGACACTGAGTAGAAAAAAATTGGAAAGATAAATTGGATATAACTGTTTATGGTGGTGAAGCCTTAAGAACCACTGAGCTCTCGTAATTACATGGTTTGAAGCAAATGTCTTACTGGCTAAAAAGTAGGGCAAAAGCTAGTATTGCTCCTAGGAAATGCCTAAATATTTTATTTGGGTTAAGCATCTCTTTTACACTGTTCCCAAGCAATATACTAAGTAGTTCATCAGTTAATCACAGATGGTGTTGACCTTAAGCTAGATGTAAAATCATTGGTGTGTGTGTGTGTGTGTGTGTGTGTGTGTGTGTGTGTATGTGTGTGTGTGTGTGTGTTATGGGAAGGGGCAGGATTCCTTATTTATTAGCACACATCTATTAACAAAACTATGCAAGTTGAATATTTCATAACTTAACACTACTTAGTCTGTAATGTACCTCAAACCCAAACAAAAGAATTTTAGCTCTATGAAATCCTACAGGAAGCTGAATTTATTCATAAGTCTGTAACCCAGATGGAGGCAAACAGATATTTAAAAAAATTTTCTCATAATCCAATGAATGTATGTGATAAATAACGTACATATATAACAAAATATTTATAATGCTTTGATTATAGGTTATTACATTTTTCTGTACATCTATGTGATTTCCTCACTGAATATAAATACTATTTACTCTTTTTAAATTAAAAACACAAAAAGAAGTTGAAAATAAAGCTATATATAACATGTACAAAAAATATTGTCTAAATATATTTTGGTGTTCTTGGATAATTAAATATAGGTATATGTGTGTATATATAGACATATGCTTATGCATATATACAACACTGATTTTTTTTAATTTTTGTTTCTTGATGTTATTTAAAATTGGTGAGGAGAAAAAGCTGAACAAGAATGAGTTTGAAAGGTAATATTGAGTAAAAGCAAAATGAAAACAAATTTGATTATTTCCTTCTTGGTCTTCAATCATTCAGATTTTTAGTGTGAGCATAAAAATGAGGAATAAATCCTAGGGAGAAAAGAAATCTTCAATTATCATAGCAGTAAAAACACAGTTTTCACAAATTATAAATATCAAATTTTTAAATTTCTGTGTTATAAAAGTTGATAATATATTCAATGACAATGTAATAAAATTCAACAGAAACTCTAGAATAATTAAGTTCTCTCCCACAATTGAGAAAATTATCTGTGAATTAATTTGAATTGTCAATTTAATTATTTTGTTTAAAATAGCATGTATAAAAATACATATGTAATGAATGTCTTATTGTATTGCTTTATAATTTTTGTAGTTTACAACTACTATACTTCTGATAATTGTATAAATTGTTGACAAGGAACAAATTTATAACATTTGTTTTTTATCCCTAGTTTTTCTAATTTTATTCTGATATATGTGCTAGAGATTGTGGTATATACTTGTTTTGCCACTGAGTGACAAACTAACCTTGACCTACTTATAATGAAATGTTATGTTGTCACTCAGTCTCAAGAAGTCATTAAAACTTGACAGCATTGCTTCCTGTCAGCCTTTTTCAAATCCCAATTGAACAAAATGTTGACCAGAATTATGACTTTGTTTCATTATTTTTTTCTTGAAATGACATCTTAACTAATTAAAAGTAACCTGTTGGGTTTAAATTCTGGTCTTCCAGAAGCTAAAGGTCATTCCATTAAGATTTTGTCATTGACAAGGCAGATTTGTCTCTTATGAACATATCTTCATAGCAAAATAAGGCAGGGGAAAAAAGAAAAACAGTTCATCACAAACCCTGCATTTTGGCCTTATATATTATATATATATATATATTTTTTTTTAATAAACTTGTAGTTTCCCAGCCAATAATCTATTAAGTCTGAAGGAAAAAGCAAATACAAACCATAACCTAAATTCAGAGAAAATTTTTGAACCAATTATGTTTATAACACAGATTCTAAAATGGTATGCTTGAATCATTACAATCAAAATACAGTACTGCAAACTTGAACTGAAATCTAATTTTCAGAAGATTGTTAAATATATAAGCAAGGCCTATATATCAAAGAAGAAAGAATAAGTCTAAAGATAAAATAAATTTCAAAAAGATTAATTTAAGTAAATTTTCCATTCTTAAGGATCAAAGACAGATGAAAGAGGTCACAGTGAGTTGTCTGGGATTCATAAGCTAAGCTGCAGTTTTTACCCATTAGCTGCTGTCATATTTTTAAACATAAAAGAACTAGAGAGATAAACAAAGGGCAGTTTGAATTAATTCTCCAAATGGCACATTAAAATACTATTTCTATGGAGACTTCAAATTTAGCTTAGTATTATCTGTGATTGACCTGTAAATATGGCTAAATGGCACAAATAAAGAAAAATAAAGGCAAAAGTGCATCAAAGATTAAAAATATATTATTTTTACAACAGCTATGTAAAATAGAACAAATTAATAATTTATAAATAAAAGGCATCCACCATGAAAGCAATAATATTATTTTAGCACCACATTTAAATTTAATAGGAAAAGGGTACATTGAATAACACCATGTTTGACAAGGGATGATGATAGCATTACCAAAGAAAAATAATTTTAATACAGAATTAATTAACAAAAAAAGCATTTCTTTTAATAGCAAATGTGCAATTATTATAGCCTTGGCAATTTGTTGATAGTGTGATTTCAAATCCTCACCAGCTCTAACAATGAAGGAAGACTTTCAGATAATGGCTGTGAGTTTTATCATTCTAAAAGCCAAGATTTTGGGGAGGTTCATGCTTGTTCTTGATCTTGATAAAATGTCTGTTTTATCCAATTACATCAAGGTGAACTTTCCCGATAACTATATACTCTTCCAATGCCCTTTGAAACTACCCCTATGTCACCTTCTGTGTACAGGGAGCTAGGAAATACTTACTCCTGACTAGAATTAATAAGAACTAGTAGAATAGGTCATTTATAGAAGCAGTGTTGGTTATTCAGAGGGAAGTTACAAAAGGGTGCAGCATTGATAGCAGGAAAACCAGTTAGGAAAATACTATTGGATTACAGGAGGAAACATCTACACTGGAAAAGAGAAAATGTGGTAAAGCTGTGTAGGATAAAATGTCAAGATTTGAGAATTAACTGAATATGTTGTAGCAATAGGGAGGGAAAGTGAAGGGTCAAATATAACTACCACATTTCAAGATTAAATATTTGGGTGGATAGATAATCTTATCAAGTAGATAAAATACTAAAAAAAAAAAGAAGAAGAAGAAGAAGAAAGTAAAGAACTAATTGGAGATGTAAAGTCATTGAATTTAGTTTTGAATATGCTGAATTTTGCAAAGTCTTTAGAATTTCCAGGCAAATAAGACATTAAGGAGAAAAGAAGCATATGAAGACATTGTCTTTTAATGTATGATGAGAAACGGTGTGAGAACAGTGGTCCAAGTGCATTCTTGAGGTGTAGAATTTTCATGAGAAGCTGTAATTGATGTTTCAAAGAAACTCGCACTTCAAATATACCTTTGGTTATGGTCATCATGGACATTTAAAAAATACTGTCATCTAATCCATAAATACAGGATATATTTCTATTTATTTGTGTCTTTAACTTTTTAATCAGTTTCATAGTCTTCAGAGTAAACATTTTTCACCTTCTTGGTTAGCTTTGTTCTTAAGTATTTTATGACTTTTGATGCTATTGTAAATAAAATTGCTTTCTTAATTTCCTTTACAATTGTCCTTGTTAGTGTGTTGAAATAAAACTGATTTTCATATATTGATTTTTGTAACTTAACTGAACTGAATTTATTAATTCTAGCAGTTTTTTGTTGAGTCTTTAGATTTTTTCTACGTATGGTATCATGTCATCTTCTAACAAGATAATTTTGCTTCTTTCTTTCCAACTTGGATGTTTCTTTTTGTTGCTTCTTTGCTCTGGATAGAAATTTAAATACCTTTTTAAAGAGAAATGAAGAGAGTATACATCCTTGTCTTGTTCCTGATCTTATAGAAAAAATTTGCCATTTTTCATCACTGAGTATGATATTACCTGTGTGCTTTCATTGTGTGGTCCTTAATATATTGGGGTAAAATTTTCTATTTATAGTTTAATTGTAGTTTTTTTTTTTTTCCTTTGGATATTGTTGAGCTTTATAAAATGCTTTTTCTGGTTACGTTATTTGAGAAAATAATGTAATATTCTTCATTTTGTTAATGTGATACACCATATTGATTGGTCTATTAAATATCCTTCAGATACTTTACTAACATTATATATAAAGTTTACATAGACAATTCATAAAAAAGAAAAAAATTACCAATAAGGATTTTAAAAGATCTATTTTTGTTAGTGAGCAATACTATGCAATATAAGTAAACGAATAAAGACTAACAACAACCTTTTTTCCTACAAAATGAGTTTATATAACCAGTATCTACATTCACAAATAAATGTGTCAATTTAATAGAAGACAGAAATATATTTTATTCACTGATACTTTGAATACAATACCTTGTAAGAAAAATAAAGGTCAACTTATTTGGGAAAGGGGCATGATCATATTTTCTTCATGCAACTCATGGCCAAATATTATATTATTTTAAAATTACTTTTTAAACATCAAAATTCTGGATATATAACATGGTGTGCTAAACAAATATCAGTTGATATCTTTAATTGGAAATAGGCACTACTTTATAAATTAAAGTCAGTATTAAATTTAGAAATAAAAATTGATTTGAAATTAAAGTTGATACTGAATTTAATAAAAGGGGTGATATTTTATTTTGATTTGAAAGATTAGTCTTTCTTTAGCAGAATAAAAAAGGATTTGAGCCAGAATCCTGAAAGATACATCTTTGAATGCCAAAATATCAAATGCTGAAACGACAAAATACAAAAATCTCTAAAATTTAAAATCTTCAAGATTATAATTTTGAAAGATTCAAATTTCAAAAATATATTTGCAAAGGTAATTTTTAAGGATATTGACAAATATTTACATTTTATTTTATTTTGGTTTTTTTTGAGCTGGAGTCTTACCTGTTGCCCAGGCTGGAGTGCAGTGGCATGCTCATGGTCACTGCAGCTTTGACCTGCTGCTTGGTAATCCTTCCACCTCAGCCTTCCAAGTAGCTGGAACTATAGGCATGTGCCACCACACCTGACTAATTTTTTTATTGATTGTAGAGATGAAGTCTCACCAAGTTGCCCAGGCTGGTCTCAAACCCATGGGCTCAGGCAATTCTCTCACCTTGGCCTCTCAAAGTATTAGGATTATAGGCTTGAGCCACTGCACCTGGTCTATGTACATTTTAAAAAGGAAATTCCTCTGAGAAATATCTAAAAATATGACAGAACACGTCATATGCCACTTTACACAACACAATAGGCAATTATAATGTACACACTTTTGTAAGCATAAACACCCAAGTATACCAACATTAGTCACACAGGTAAAATAGTTAAAAGCAGATGAATTGTATTTATAAAGAAATAAGTCAAATGCAAAACGTAGAAATGCCTATCACTATGGTTGGTAATTGAAGCACCCAGCTTTATAGCTGCAATCATATGCTGTATTGTGATGGATAATCTAATTGTTTTCATAATATTGATTTTAAAACCACGATGCTCAGTTGCAGGGGCCTGCCACTGGTACTTGAGATTCAGAGACTGTGATACTTGCTGGAGAAGGAGATATCTCTCCCAACCCCATTTACAGCAGCTTGTAGAAAAACTGAGCAGTCACTCTAAAGTCTGGGCAAAGAAGTGCTCCAGGGTATCCTCTGACCAGGGAGAAATCTTTGCATTGCTTTGGGCTGTTGTTTGTGACTTCAGAGAGCATTATCCACAGTGACAAGCCCTGGTGTATAACAGCAGATGAAGAGCTCCAGACAATCCACTCCCTGCATGATCCAGTTGCTGGCTGATAGATGCATACAGAGGATCTTACTGAGAAAGAGGCTGGTGGGTGACTAGCTGACTCCTCTCTCTCCACCCATAGCAATGAGCAAAAGAGATCAAGAGGGTAGGGCAGAGGCCAGAGGCCCTATTACCCCACTGCAAGCTGGATGCTCTGGGAGCTGTGACCACATTGGAGAGGAAGGAAGGGGAAGAGAGCCTGGGACACACTGAATCAAGTTATCTCATTTCCCCAGCACCCACACACTTGCACTGAGTATCAAATGCAGGCAGTAGTGGGTGAAGATTCTAACATCTTAGGTTTCAACAGTGAAGAGGGAACTTGTGGTAATAGACCAGCAGTCGCAGAACCTGCCACTAGAGGAAGGTTTCCCTATCTCAAAGAGATATACTAAAGCTGAGAACTCTCTATCAATGGGTTTTTAAGGGTTTTATTTCATTTGTTTCTCTAGTTTGTTTGCTCTGTTTGGTTGTTTGCTGGTTGGTTTGCTCTTTTCTTTACACCTTTTAGTTATCTTTGTTCTTTCTCTATTTTTTCCTCTTTTCTCCTATTCTATTTTTTTCTCTCCTTCTCTCTCTATTTTTTTTCCCACTTGGCAAAATAATTTATTGGGGTGAAATTCATACAGCATAGATTTATTCATTTTAAAGTGAATAATCCCATGGCATTTAGTACATTCATCATGTTGTGCAACCACTCTCTATCTAGTTCCAGAACATTCTATTCCTCCAAAGTAAAACCAGGACCCACTGAGCAACTTCTCCCCTCCACCACTCCCCCCAGCTGCTGCAACCACCAATCTGCCTTCTGTCTCTGTGGGTTTATCCATCCTGGATACTCAAATACTTACATACTACATGGTCTTCTGTGCCCATCTTGTTCTACTTAGCATCACATTTTCTTTTCTTTTTAATTTTTATTATAAAAATGTGAGTACAATTCAGGGTTAGGTATATAAACATTGATCATGCAGGTACCCCTGTTAATGAAGTATGCCCCTCCTTCCCTAGCAGTTTCCCTCAACTGCCAATACCCCCCCAAAAAAAGTTTCCCATTACTGTCAATCACTTTCTTATAGCATTATAATTGTTCAAGATCCTCTTATGCGTGAGAACATATGGAACTCTGTTCTTCATTTCTGTGATAAATCACTAAGTATGATCAACTCCAAATCCATTCAGGTTGCTGCAAAGTCCATATATTTTTCATTCTTTATGACTGCATAATATTCCATTGTGTATATGTACCACATTTTTTTTTTTATCCAGTCCAGCATCGATGGGCAACATGGTTGGTTCCATGTTTTTGCTATTGTGAATAGAGCTGAAACAAACATACATGGGCAGGTATCTTCTTTGTAGAATAATTTGAGTTCCTCCAGGTATATTTCCAATAGGGGAATTGCTGGGTCATATGGAAGGTCAATTTCTAGTTTTTTCAGAAATCTCCAGACTGTTTTCCAGAGAGGTTGTACAAGTTTGCATTCCCACCAACAGTGTAGAAGCACTCCTTTTTCTCCACATCCTCACCAGCATCTGTTGTTATTTGCTTTATTAATGATGGCCATTCTTACAGGGGTTAAGTGGTATCTCAATGTGGTTTTGATTTGCATTTCTCTGATGATGAGTGACACTGAGCACTTTTTCATGTGTCTATTGGCTGCCCATATATCTTCTTTTGAGAAGTGTCTATTCATCTCTTTGCCCACTTTTTAAAGGGCTGGTCCCCTCCCCCTTTGGTGCAGTTGAGTTTCTTGTAGATCCTAGATGTTAGACCTTTGTCAGATATACAGTTGTAAAATATTTTTTTCCTATTCTGTCAGCTGTCTCCCTGTTCTCTTGATGGTTTCTTTTGCTTTGCAGAAGCTCGTTGATTTGATGAGGTCCCACTTATCTATCTTGTTTCTTAAGTTATTGGTCTTTAGGTTTCTGAGTAGGAATCGGTTCCCAGTTCCAATTTCCATATGGATGTCTCTTGTGTTTTCAAAGACTCTTATGGGTTGAGGCTTTACATTTAGGTCTTTGATGCATTTAGAGTTAATTTTTGTGTATGGTGATAGGTAGGGGCCCTGTTTCAATCTTCTGCATGTTGTCAGGCAGTTTTCCCAGCACCATTTACTGAATAGATTTTCCTCTCCCCAGTAGTTGTTGTTGGAGGCTTTGTCAAAGATGAGTTGGTTGAGGAATTGAGGCTTTGCTTCCAGAATCTCTATCCTGTTCCATTGGTCTATGTGCCTGTTTTTATACTGATACCAGGCTGTTTTGATTACTGTAGCCTTATAGTAGAGTTTGAAGTCTGGAAGTGTGATACCTTTGCTTTGTTTCTCTTGCTAAGGATTGTTTTGGCTATTTGTGATTATTTATGCTTCCATATGAATTTCTGTATTGTCATTTCCAGGTCTGAGAATGATGTTGGTAACTTATTGGGTATTGCATTCAGTTTGTAGATTGCCTTTGGTAGGACGGACATTTTAACAATGTTGATTCTTTCTCTCCATGAGCATGGCATATTTTTCCATTTGTTTGTGTCTTCTTGGATTTCTTTGAGCAGTGTTTTGTAGTTCTCAGTGTAAAGGTCTTTCACTTCCCTGATTAGGAAGATGCCAAGGTATTTCTTTTTTTTTTTTTTTGTGGCTTCTGTGAATGGGATTGTGCTTTTTATTTAGGTCTCTGCCTGCTTGTTGTTTGTATATAGGAATGCAACTGACGTTTGCACATTTATTTTGTATCCTGAGACTTTGTCAATCAGTGCCAGAAGGTTTTTGACAGATTCTCTTGGATTTTCAAGGTATAGTATCATACCATCAGCAAAGAGGGATAACTTGACTTCCTCTTTTCCTATTTGGATACCCCTGATTTCCTTCTCTTGTCTAATTGCCTGAGCTAAGTCTTCCAACACAATATTGAACAAGAGGGGTGAGAGTGGGCAGCCTTGTCTTGTTCCAGTTTTCAGGGGAAATGTTTCCAGTTTCTGTCCATTTAGCAATATGTTAGCTGTGGATTTGTCATAAATGGCACTTACTATTTTGAGGTATGTTCCTTCTATGCCTTGGTGTTTGAGGATTTTTATCAAGAAGCGATGCTGGATTTTATCAAAAGCTTTTTCTGCATCTAATGAGATAATCATGTGGTTCTTATTTTTACATCTGTTGATGTATTTAATAACATTTGCAGTCTTGTGAATGTTGAACCAGCCCTTCATCCTGAGAATGAAGCCTACTTGGTCATGGTGGATGATTTTTGAGATGTGTTTTTGGATCCAATTTGCTAGAATCTTGTTGAGGATTTTTGCATCTATGTTCATGAGGGATATTGGCCTGTAGTTTTCTTTCTTTGTTGCATCTTTACCCTGTTTGGGTATCAATGTAATGTCAGCTTCGTAAAATGATTTGGGGAGAATTCCATCTTTCTCAATTGCCTAGAATACTTTCAATAGGATTGGTATCATCTCTTTCTTTTATGTTTTGTAGATTTCTGCTGGAAAGTCATTCATCCGGTCCAGGGCTTTATGTTGTAGGTAGTTTTCATATGGCAGAGTCAATTTCCTGGGTTGTTATTGGTCAATTTAGTGTCTCAGTGTCTTCTTGTTTCAATCTAGGAAGGTTGTGTGATGTCAGAAAGTCTTCCATTTCATCTAGGTTATAAAGTTTTTTTTTTCATATAGGTATACATAGTAATCTCTGATAATCTTTTGTATTACTTCAGGGTCAGTTGTGATTTGATCTTCTGTATTTCTGTTTGTGCTTATTTGCACTTTTTCTCTCTATTTTCTTGGTCCTTCTGGCTAGGGGCCCATCAATCTTGTTAATTCCTTCAAAGAACCAGCTTTTTGCTTTGTTGATGTTTTCTGTGATATTTTTGTCTTCTATTTCCTGTATTTGGGCTCTTATTTTTGTGATTTGGATTCTCTTGCTAAAGTTGGGGTTTTGGTGTTCTTCTCTTTCCAGCTCCCTTAGGTGATTTGTTAGGCTCTCCATTTGTGATCTTTAAATTTTCTTGATGTATGCTCATAGAGAAATAAATCCCCTCTTTGAACTGATTTCATGGCATCTCAGAGATTTTTGTAAGATGCTTCTTCATCTTAATTTGTCCAGGAATCTTTCAATATCTGCTTAGACTTCAGTTTTGACCCAGTAGTTGTTAAGCATCATGCTGTTTAGTGTCTATGTCTTTGTGAGCTTTGGGGAAATGATGTTAGTTTTGATATTTATTTTTATTCCACTGTGGTCTGAAAAGGTGCATGGCAAAATTTCAAACTTATAAAATTTGTTTATGTTTGATTTATGGCCAATGACGTGGTAGATCTTGGAGTATGGTCCATGTGGTGGTGAGTAGAATGTATATTATGTGGTCATTGGGTGGAGTGTTCTGTAAGTAACAATTAAGTCCATTTGTTTAAGAGTCTCATTGAGGTTCTGGGTATCCTTTCTGATTATTTATGTTGATGATCTGTCTAGGGTTGTGAGTGGGATGTTAAAGTCCCCAGCTATGATAGTATTAGAGTCAATCTCTTAAGTTTGCCTAGAAGCTGCTTTACAAACATTAGTGCACCTATGTTAGGTGCACATATGTTTAGGATGGATATTTTTTGTTGATGGATTAAAACTTTTATCATTATATAGTGACCTTCTTCATCTTTTTTGAGTTTTGATAGCTTAAAGGGCATTTTGTCTGAGAATAAGATTGCAACTCCAGCTTTCTTTTGTGTTCTGTTCACCTAAAATTTTGTTTCCTATCCTCTTACTTTGAGTCTGTGAGTGTCCTTTCTGGTGAAATGAGTCTCTTGGAGACAATGTATAATTTCCTCATGATATTGTATCTATTTTGCCATTCTGTGTCTTTTCAGTGGTGCATTTGTCCTTTCACATTCAGGCTAATTATTGAAATGTGAGGGTTTATCTTTGTCATGATTTTCTTATAGAGTTGTTGTTTTACTTGTTTGTTGTCTTTCTTTTGTTTTTTGTGTTGGTTCATGTGTGTTTTCAATATTTTTCCTGCAGTCTTGTGAAGAACATTGCTGTTCCTTTTCCCTTTTCTTCTGTGTTTAACACTTTCTTAACAGTTTTTTGTAGGGTTGGTCTGGAGGCAGCATAAATTCTTAGGGACTGGATGTCTGGGAAAAATTTTAATTCTCCCTCACTGATGAAGTTTAGCTTGGCTGGATAGGTAATTGTTGTTTGAAATGGTTTATCTTTAAGAACTTTGATTATTGGACTCCAAGCTCTCCTGCAAGCTCTATCTGTAGATAAATCTGCTGCTATTCTGATTGGTTTTCCCTGGTAGATAGTCTGACCTTTTTCTCTTCCTGCTTTTAGGACTTTTTCTTTCATACAGACTTTGTTCAGGCTGATTATTATGTGCCTAGGAGTTGGTCTTCTCATTTGTTGTCTTGCTGGGGTTTTCTGAATTTCTTGTGTTTGAATTTTCATATCATTAATGAGGTGAGGAAAGTTTTCTTGAATAATTTCCTGGAATGTTTGTTCCAGAGTGGTCTCTGTCTCTCTTTCTGCCTCAGGAATGCCAATTACCCTTAGGTTCATTCTCTTGAAGTAATTGCTCATCTCTTGAAGGTTTATTCCTGTCTTTTAAAGCTTCTTTTCTATGTTTTTAACAGTTTGGTTTAGTTCTATATTTTGGTCTTCGAGTTCTGAAATTCTGTCTTCTGCTTGGCTAAGTCTGCTTTTCATACTTATTAGTTTGTTATTTATTTCAATCACAATATTCTTTACTGCTGTTATCTCATTTATCAACTCCTTCCTATTTTATTCTTGTCACTCCTCCATTCTTTTTAGTTTCTTTATTAATTTCTTGATATCTGGGTTTGTAGTATGTGACCAGTCATTCTGGGGGCTCTTCATTGTTTGCATTCCAAAGTCTGTTTTCTCAATATCTGATCTTCCAGGGGTCTTTGTGAGACCTATATTCTTAGTTTGATTTTTCTTCATTTGTGTAGATTTGCCTCCCCACCCCCACCCCCATATTCTTTAAATCTGCTGTTCCAGAGTGGCGGGGTCTCTTTTTGCCTCTGTTTGCTCAATCTTCTATTCTTCCTTATGTGAATCTTCAGACTTTGTTCAATTCTGAGACTGGACTGTAGGTTGAGGGTTATACTTTTTGCAGTTTTGAGATTTATTTGAGGAGGGAGCTGTGATTCAAAATGTATCTGCAGATCCCAATATACACTGAAGGTATACGAAAATACTGGATTCCCTTCCCACTGTCTTGTAATTTGTTCACAAAGTGGGATTATTGACTTGCTCTCTGTAAAGAAATGCTATAAGAAAAGGGAAAAAAATGGAACGGGGGGAAGCAGAAGGTGGAGACAGGAGAGTAAAAGAGAGAACAGAGGTACCCACTAATAAATGAAAATATACCTGAAGACAGATAAGAGTAAGAGAAAACAAAACCAAAAATAAACAAATAATCAAAAACAACAGTGACAACAACAAATAAACTAGGACATACAATCATACAGACACACAAGCTGACCATCCTCCTTAGGATGTACTGTTCCCTTACAAAACCATGAGGTCTTAGCTCCCAAGTTGGAGGTTGGGCAGAGCTGGATGGGTGAGTCACTGCAGGTCTCTGCCTGGTCACAGAACTCCAGGAGATTCAAGGTTCTACTGTAGCCAGATCCAGCTGGGGGAGGCAGAGTGTGAGACAGCCGGGTGCTGTAGGTCGGCATGTCACATGTGGCATGGGCCTCTTTTTTCTTTCTTTGTTCTTAGGTCCCAGGCTGAAGGCTGCACAGAGCTGGGTGAATTCATGGGGCAATGCAGGTCTCTAACTGGTCTCAGAGCTCCAACTGTTCTCTGGTCCTGCTGTGGTCAGGGGTAAGTTGGGGGAGGTGGCATGCGAGACTGCTGGGTGTTGCTGGTCAGTCTAGTGGTCAGGGTGGCTGGGGGCGGGACAATGAGGCCAACAAGGGAGCCTGGAGCTCCATGGGGAAGGAGCCTTGGGCATCCCTGGGTGGTAGAAGCTTGGGACAGGAGTGGGTGCTACAGCCAGGGAGGAAGCCCAGAGTTCTGTGAGTGGCAGCAGCTTGGGGCAGGGAAGGGTGCTTAGGTTCAGGAAGGGGCCTAGAGCTCCAAGGGGCATATGCTGAGGGGCTTTGCGGGTAGGAAGTGCCAACTTGAGGCAGGGCTGGGTGTTTCAACCAGGGAGGTGGCCCAGAACTCCAAAGGTCAACACCATGGAGGGCCTCCATGGGTGGTGGCAGCTTAGGGCCTGATGGGTCACTTCAGTCAGGGATGGAGCCTGTAGTTCTGAGGGGTGAGTGTTGAGGCCCTCAAGGGAAGCAGGGCCTTGAGGCAGGGCTGGGTGCTTCAGCCAGGGAAGGGGCTCAGAGCTCTGAGGCACAGGCACTGAGGGCCTCCACTGGGGTGGTGGCTTCACATGGGGCTGGGTGCTTCAGCCAGGGATGGGGCCCAGAGTTCCCAGGCATGGGTGCCGAGGGCCTCCACAAGGGTGGTGGCTTGAAGCCAGGCTGTGTGTTTCAGTCAAGTAAGGGGCCCAGAGTTCTGAGGGGTAGCTCTGAGGGCCTGCATGGGTGGCGGTGGCTTTGGGTCTGGTGGGGCACTTCAGTCAGGGGAGGAGCCCATAGCTCTGAGGGATGGGTGTGTAGGGCTTCCACAGGCAGCAGCTGCTCTAGGTGAGGCTGGGCACTTCAGCCCGGGTGGGGGCCCAGATCTCTGAGGTACAGGCACCCGGGGCCTGCATGGGTGGTGGTGGCTTTGTGACTGGTGGGGTGCCCCAGTCAGGGATGGAGCCTGAGCTCTGAGGGGTGGGCGCCTAGGGCCTCCCTGGATGGTGGAGGCTTGAGATGGGGCTGGGTGCCTCAGTGTGGGGACCCAGAGCTGAAAGAGGTGGGAGTGCTTCAGCCAGGGATGGAGCCGGTAGCTCCAAGGGATGGGTGCAGAGGCCTCTGTGGGCTGTGGTGGCCTGAGATGGTGCTGGGTGTCCCAGCCAAGGAGGGGCCCATCAGAGGCTGAGTGCCCGGCAGAACAGTGTAGCCAACAAGGGAACCCAGAACTCCACAAGGCAGTATCTGAGGACCTCCACAGGCAGTGGCAGCTTGGGACTGGGTGAGGCAGTGTAGCCAGGGAGGGAGCTGGGAGCTCCACATGGCCAGGGCCTGGGCCACCTGAGGCAGAACAGTGGCTGCAGTGGGCTGTGGTAGCTGGGCAGTGCATGGGACCGAGGGCCTCCAGACCTCGGATCGTGCGACTGGTGGGGTGGGAGAAGCAAGAGTATGGGAACTCATTTTTGGAGAATCTCACAGTCCCACCTGTGCCATCGCCATCTTACTGGAACTCCCCCCATCCCCGTTCACTCTTATAACCTGTATTAGTGTCAGGGGCTACAAAAGAATATGTATTGAAAGGTCATATTGTGTGGAGATGGAGAGTGAGTCCCAGCTGTATCATTCATCAGATAGTAAGCATTGTGACCAGTCATTAGGTTCTGAATCACTGCAGCCCCTCCCACACACTTAGTTAGTGCTCAAAATTGTAAAGTGATAGCACAACATCTCACTCCCAGCTCTATTTCTTCATTGAAAAAACCCCAAGCCCCAGCTCAAGGAAGGATAGAAGGTAGAGCAGATATGAGGGGAAACTGCTTCTTCATTTCCCACTGAGAAATTGAATTAAAGAGAAAGATAAGATAACTGCTACATGTAAAGACAAACCAATGACCAATCAGTCACAACCTTCAGAGCACCAACAAATAGTCAAGGCCTGAATGAACAGCTACTGGAACACAGACAATGGCTCTCTCCAAGAATGATAGTATTCAGAAGGTACTTACAGAGCTCAACGCATCATAGGATAGAATAAATAAAAAGCAAGAAGGGCAAGTGCTAGAACTAAATAAAATGACCATGGAGTTGGATAAACTCAAGAAAGTGTATTTAGAAATAGCCCAAATCAACTCCATTCAAGAAATAAATAACAAACTGACAAACATGGGAAGTAAAATTGATCAAGCAGAAGAAAGAATTTCAGAACTGGAGGACCAAAATATGGAATTAGTCCAAATTATTACAAACATAGAAAAAACTTAAGAAGAAAGAATAAACGCTCCAAAGTTGGGTGATTTTATCAAGTTATCAAACCTATGCCTGTTTGGCACATCTGTAGTAGTAAGAGAAACGGAAAATGCCTTGGAACACACCTTCCATGAAGTCATTCAAGAAAATTTACCTCATCTGATAGAAAGACACAAACACAAGAGATTCAGAGACCTCCTGCATGGAATCTTATGAGAAGACCAATGCCTAGACATATAGTAACTAACTATCCAAAGTAGGTATAAAAGAAAAAATTCTAAAGCCAACAAGGGGAAAAGGTCAGACTACCTTCTGGAGGAGACCAATCAGAACTGTTGCAATCTTATCTGCAGAAACAATACAGGCCAGAAGGCACTGGACTCCAAACTTTAATGTTCTCAAAGATAAACAATTTCAACCAAGAATATCCTACGTAGCCAAACTAAGCTTTATCAGTGATGGAGAATTAAAATCCTTCCCAGACATCCAATCCCTAATAGAATATGCTGCTTCCAGACCAGTTTTACAGGAGATACTTGAAAAGATACTGTGCACAGAAGAAAAAGAAACAGAAGAAAGATTATATGCTTCACAAGATCACAAACAAGCACAGCAGCAGCAGAACACAGCGCATCCATAAAAATGAAAACACACACATATATTAATCCCCAAATTAAAAGAAAATGAAACAGCTTTATATAAGTCTTATGACAGGGGCAAACTCTCACATTTCAACAATCAGCCTAAATGTAAATGGACTAAATGCACCACTGAAAAGAAAAGAAAAGAAAACAAAACAAAACAGCAAACTGGATAAGCAAACAAACAAACAAAAAAATGACCAATTTGCTGCCTCCAGAAAACACATCTCACCACAAAGAACACCCACAGACTCAAAGTTAGATTACAGAAAGGAAAATTTCAGGTGAAAGGATCACAAAAGGAGTCAGGAGTCATGATCTCAATATCAGACAAAACAACCTTTGAGTTGTCAGAAATTTAAAATGTATGGAAGGACACTATGATGATAAAGGTTTAAATCAATCACCAAGAAATATCCATCCTAAACATGTATGCACCCATCACAGGAGCACCAGCTTTCACAAAGCAGCTACTGAGTAAAAAACAACAAAAAAAGTTATTGACTCTAACACTATCATAGCTGGGAATTTAAATACCCCACTAACAACTCTAAATAAATCATTGAGGCAGAAACCTCAACTTGACACTTGACCAAATGGAATTAATGCATACATACAGAGCATTCCAGTCAACAACCACAGAATACACATTCTCCTGTTCATCACATATAATGTACTCCAATAGTGAACACATCCTTGGCCATAAGTCAAACATAAACAAATTTCATAAGATCAAAATACTACCATCCCCTTCTCAGATCACAGTGGAATAAAAATAAATATCACCACCAACAAAATTCCCCCCAAACCAACAAACACATGGACACTAAACAGCATGCTGCTGAACAACTCCCAGGACAACATAGAAATCAAAACAGAAATTAAAAGAATCCTGGAAATAAATGAAAATGAAGAAGCATCTTACCAAATTTCTGGGATGCCATGAAAATAGTACTAAGGAGGTAATGTATACCTCTACAAACATAAATCAAGAAAATATTAAGATCACAAGTCAATAGTCTAACAAATCTCCTTAAGTGAGCTGGAAAGGCAAGACCACCAAAACCCTAACTTCAGCAGAAGAATCTAGATCACCAAAGTAAAAACTCAAATATGGACACAGAAGACAAAAATATCACAGAAAAATTCAATGAAACAAAAAGATGACTTTTGAAAAGATAAGCAAGATTGATGGATCCCTAGTCAGAATGACCAAGAAAAATAGAGAAAAAGCCCAAATAAACACAATCATAAATGGAGGAGATCAAGTCACAACTGACACCAAAGAAATGCAAAAGATTATCAGAGATTACTAGGCCGACCTGTATGGAAACAAACTCAAAAACGTAAATGAAATGGAGAACTTTCTGACATCACACACCTCTCAAGGTTGAAACAAGAAGACATTGAGACAATAAATAGATCAATAATAACCTGGGAAATTGACTCCATCAGAAGAAAATTACTGACAAAAGAAAGCATTGGACTAGATGACTTTCCAGTGGGAATTCTATATGTTATTAGTTATTATATATAGCAACTGAATTAAAATAATTTCAACTACCACATATATATCAGTATTCAATCAAAAAGTTACTTGTAAAGACTTTTAAAATCTATATAGCTCAAAACTTGTAATTATAATGCAAATTATTCTGAAAGACCTTTATATTTGACATATACTCAGTATATACAAGGGTAGACCTCACAAAATCTGAAATTATCTTTTTTTTGAGTTGGAGTGTCACTCTGTCTTTGAAGGGCAAGTCCCTGTAGTAGACTCAGAATTTGTTACTCTGGATCAAATTGTAAACCAAAGTTTTTATCTGTAAGTTCTGAGAAAGTTGCATGACAATCTGTGGAAGTGTCCTGAGTATGGCAAATAGGTGTCTGGTTCTTCCATCATGACAATGCACCTATTGAATGCTCAGCAGTTTTTGACCAAAAATGACATGACTCTCATGCCCCACCCTCCCTGTTCACCTGATCTTTCCCTGAGCAATGATTTTTATTTCCCTATATGAGAAAAGTTCTCAAACAGAAATGTTTTGCCAATGTGGAAAAAGCATAACAAAAAATAGCAGAAATACCAAAAAACGTCAAAATTGATGAGTTCAAAAACTGTTTTCAACAGTGGAAACAGCATCTCAATAGGTGCATTTCATCAAATGGGGAGTACTTTGAAGGTGACTGAAATTTAAACATGCAAGAATAAACACATTTTTTACTAAATAAATTTCAGGGTTTTTTGGATTCTAGAGAGAGAGAGAGAGAATTGCTAAATGGCAAAACATGCATCTTCAGTAAAGTGCTATCGAATATCACTTAAGGAACTTGTTTCACAAAAAGAACAGTATTCTATAATTTTATTAGCCTAAAAGAGACCTTATACTAATTACTTCCCTTGGCTTCTGTCAAATCACAATTTTAGCTTCAATAAAATATCAGTATCTCATCCTATGGAGAAATCAGAATTACTAACCACCTTAAAATGTCCTTTTCCTTTAAACTTATAAATTCACAGATTTTTTAAAGCATATATAAAATAAACAAGTACTTATTCTAATTATACAATAAACTACTTAAATTAACACTTTTTTCAGTATACCTTTCCACCTATATTTCATGAATAGAGAAACATTTAAGTTTAACTAATCTTTTTTCTAAGTTTTATGGTAGAGTTTGGGAAAACGTGTCATGGTTAATGACAAATGCAATCTTTACAAATTCCTATTTTCTGTTTAAAGTGTCTTGAATGTCTTCAAGATAATTTTCAGATAATTTATGTTTGTAAGCTGAGTTTCTGGTCAAATGAGTGGTACTGGGACATTTATAGGTGTGTACCATTTTCTTCATTACTTTTTTTCAGTCTTCCTTGCTCACTGCTACAACTGCTGGTGCCGATGAATGGTGCCCAAAGGGCCAAAGCCCAGCTTATTGTTGTGACTGCAGCCTCCCATGCCATGCACACCAGGAGCATGAAAATTGTCTTGTCTAGCCCACCATGGCCACTGTCAAAACCTGAGCATACCACCTGGAGACCTGAAGACCAACCAAGATGGATGCCTGATTGCCACAGCCAGTGCACATATATGCCTCTCAGAGGCACGAGGACCAAAATGCTCAGTCCACCACTGCCACCACTGGTATCTAAAGACTGACCTTCCTGATATCATCATTCTCAGCAAAGTCTTACCACAGCCTTAACTAAGAACCACAGTCTAGGCCACTGAGGAACTCACAAACACCACTAACATTGATTATAATCACACCAGGTATATGGAGATTACATATATGTTCCTACCCAGAATAAAAGTCAAAGCATCCTACCCAAGCAACATTATGTATAGGAAACACTTCTCACAGGAAAAACTATTCTCCTACAAAATTTAATCCCTAAAGTTGGAACAAGTCACTGTTACAGGAGAAGTGAAGATATCAAGGTATACAAGAAATATTTCCACAAGAAATACAAAAAATCAGGGGAACATGACAACTCTCATGAAACACAATAATTCTCAAGTAACAGATTGCAAAGAAAAGGGACTCTATTCCCTTTTCTATTCCCTTGGGAAATAATTCAAAACAATGATTTTGAGTAAATTCTGAGACACAAGTGCACAAAAATTAACACATTAAGTATTGGGGGGAAAAATCTGTGATCTGAGTGAGAAAATTAACAAAAATATAGATATCATTTAAAAAGAATAAAGTAGAAATTCTAGAAGTGAAGAACTTAGCAAATGAAATAAAAATACAACCAAAACTTCAGCAATAGACTATATCAAGCTGAAGAAAAAATTTGTGAGCTTAAAGGCAAGTATTTAAAAATAACTCCATGATAAAAAAGAAAAAAGAACAAAAAGAAATCAAGAAAGTCAACATGACATATGAGATACCATTAAATAGACAAATATTTAAATTTGGGGAGTTATAGAAGTAGAAGAAATGGAAAAAGCCATAAAAAACATATTAAATAAGACCATAGCTAAAAATATTCCAAATCTTGTCAGAAATATACACATCCAGATGAGAAAGCTTAAACATCCTAAAATGGATTCAATCCAAAAGATATTCTTCAAAGTACATCATAGTCTGTCTATCAAAAGTCAAAGACAAAGAAATAATCCTAAAAATAACCAAAGAAAAGCATGAAGTTACATATAAGAAAATCCCAATCAGCCTAATAGCAGTTTTCTCCACAGATACTAAATAGGCTAGTAGAGAATAGGATAACATATTAAAAGAGCCAAAAGAAAACAAACAAATAAAATAACCTGCCAGCCGAAAGTACTATACCCAGGCAAACTATCCTTGAGCAATGAAGGACAAATAAAGTTTTCCCAGACAAGCAAAAAGAAAAAAATTTATCAACATTAGAATGGCCTTACAAGAAATACTTAAGGTTGTCCTTTATCTGGAAGCAAAAGGATAATATATACATTATGGAATCACACATAAAAGTCTAAAAATCACTGGTAGAGCAGATTCACAAATGAGAAAAAGGAAGGAATAAAATACCATCACTACAAAAGCCACCAGCTTATAAAAGTAAACTATAAAAAATGAAAAGAACAAATGATATACTAAATAATCTGGAAAAAAATTAACCTCACGTATCTAAACATCCTATATTAGAAGATATCAATTTCCAATTAAAAAATATTGGCTAGCTGAATGAATTTTTTAAAATACTAATTATATGTTGCCTAGAAGAAACTTGTGTCACTTGTAAAAACACATGTACACTAAAAGTAAAATGATGGGGGAAAAATTTCCATGCAAAAGTAAAGCAAAAGGGTGCAGAAGTAGCTATACCAGACTGTAAGTCAAAAAACATTGAATGAAACAAGGAAGGTCATTATATAATGAAGAAGGATTCAATTCAGCAAATATATGTGCACCCAACATGAGAGCACCCAGATGTATAAAGCATATATTATTAAAGCTAATGTGAGAGATAGATACCAATACAATAATAATCAGAGACTCCGACATCCCACTTTTAGTATTGGCCAGATGATCTAGACAAAAACTCAACAAAGAAACTTCAAAACAAATCTGCACTATAGACCAAATTGACCTAACAGACATTTAAACAACATTTCTTTCAATAACTAAAGAACACATTCTTTCATCAGTCCATGAACCATTGACCAGGATAGAGCAAAAGTTAAGTCACAAAATAATGTCAACAAATTTTTAAAAAATGAAACCATATCAAGTAATATCTCAGACCACAATGGAATTAAACAAGAAGTCTCTAACAAGAAGAACTTTGAAAACTGTACAAATACATGGGAATTAAACAAAATGCTCTGGAGCTACCTGTGAATCAATGAAGAAATGAGGAAGGATATCCAAAAGTTACTTAAAACAAATGGAAATGAAAACACAACATACCAAAACCTATATAAAAAAAAGCAAAACAGCAAAATCAGTGCTAAGAGGAAAGTTTACAACAACAGATGCCTACATGTGACAGCAAAAAATATTTTAAATAGGAAACATATCAATGCACCTCCAGAAACTAGAAAAGCAAGAACGAAGGAAGCAAAAAATTATTAGGAGACAAGAACTAACAAAGTTCAAAGAAAATTTACATGAAGTAGAGTAACAATTAATTTTTTTTATTTTATTAAGCAAAAGTTGGTTTTCTGAAAAGATAAAAGCAATAAACAACTAGCTAGACTACCCAAAATAAAGCAAAGAATACTCAAGTAAACTCAAATAAATAGACTCAGAAACCAAAAAAGGAGACATTACAGCTGACACCATTCACTGTTAACAAACTAGGAAACCTAGAGGAAAAGGGTAAATGAATAAGCACATATAATCTACCAAGATTGAAACAGAAAGAAATAGAAACTCCCCCCAAAAAAGATATTAAGAAAAAGATTAAATCTGTAATAAAAAGTCTCCCAATAAATGAAAGCCCATGATCTGATGATTTTGCTGCTGAATATTACTAAACTTTTAAAGACAAACACCTATTTTCTCAAACTATTACAAAATAATGAAGAGAAGGACATTCTTTCTAACTCATTCTATGAGACTAGTATTACTGTGAAAATCAGAAAAGGTTATAAGAAAACAAACAACAACAACAACAACAACAAAGAAAAACAAAAGCAAACTGTAGACCAAAGTTTCTGATAAATATAGATGTAGAAATCTTCAACAAAAAAAACCGGCAAACCAAATCCTATAACACATTAACAAGATAATACCTCATGATCAAGTGAATTTTATTCAAGGGATGCAAGGATGGTTCAACAGAGCCATATGATCATTTTAATAGAAGCAAAACAAAAAAAGCATTTCATAAAATTCAACACCTCTAAATGACACAAGCTCTCAACAAACTAGGCTTTGAAGAAAAATGTTCACCATAATAGAGGCCATATAAGACAAACCTACAGTTAACAGAATACAGACTGGAGAAAAATTGAAATATTTTTCTCTAAAAACTGGAACAAAACAATTATGCCCACTTTCACCTTGTTGAAAAGAGTATTGGAAGTTTGAGCCAAGACAATTAGGTAAGAGAAAAATCTAAAAGCATGCACATTGGAAAATTAAATTGTCTTTTTCTGCAGATAATACAATCTTAAATAGAAAAAGGTGAAGATTTTACCCAAAAAAAGAACTAATAAACAAATTCATTAAAGTTGCAGGATACAAAATCAACATACAAACTTCAGTTGCATTGCAATACATCAATAATAAACTAACTAAAAGAATCACAATGGTCAATTATTTAGTCATAAAATGTATAAAATTCTATTATTTGTGGTAACATGGATGAAATTGAAGGAAATGGTGTTAAAGTAAAAATAATACAGGCATACATAGGCAAATTTTACATGTTCTCATTTTTAGGTAAATTTTATATGTTCTCATTCTTAAAGTCAAAAATGTAAAAAAAAAAAAAAAAGTCATATACTAGAGAGTAGAATAGTAGCAACCAGAAGTTGGAAAGGGTAGCAGTGAGGGGGAAAATAAAGTAGGAATGGTTAGTGGGTACAAAAATATAGTTAGATAGAATTAATAAGATCTAGTATTTGGTAGCATGATAGCGTGACTATACATAATACTAATTAATTTTATATGTTAAAATAATTAATGTTTGGAATGTTTTTAACACAAATAAATGGTAAATGATTATGGTGATGGTTATTCTGATTATCCTAATTTGATCATAACACATTGTCTACCTGTGTCAAAAACATCACTTGTATCCCATAAACATATTCAGCCCTTATGCATACACAATAATTCAAAAAATAACAACTTTTAAAAATCAAGAAAGCAAACTTATTTATAATATGTAGATGCTAAAGAAAAAAGTACTTAGGAATGATTTAACTAACATTGTGAAAGACCTCTACAATGAAAACTAAATAACACTGATGAAAGAAATAGTAAAGGACACACACAAATTGAAAGACATCTCATGTTCATAGGTTGGAATAGTTAATATTGTTAAATTAACCATACTACAGTAATCTTCCTAGTCAACACAATTCCTGTCACAATACTAAAGACATTCTTCATGAAAAGAAAAAAAGAATCCTAACATTTATATGGAACCACAAATGCCCCTTAATTGTCAAAGCAATACTGAGCAAAATTAGCAAAGCTGGCAGCATTATACACTTCAAAACAGACTACAACGCTAGCCTCCAAAATAAAATGGTATTGGTATAAATATATATATATACAGGCCAATGGAACAAAATAAATAACAAAAAATAAATCTACAAGCCGGGCTCGGTGGCTCAGTCTGTAATCCCCCACCATTGGGAGGTTGAGGTGAGTGGATTGCCTGAGTCCGCGGGTTCGAGACCCGCCTGGGCAGCGAGACCTCATCTCTACAATAAATCAAAAAATCAGCCGGGTGTGGTAGCGCATGCCTGTAATTTCGGCTACTTGGAAGGCTGAGGCGGAAGGATTGCTGGAGCCCAGCAGGTGGAGGCTGCGGTGGCCGGGAACGGCCACTGCACTCCAGTCTGGGTGACAGAGTGAGACTCCAACACACACACACACACAAATCTACATTTTATAATCAACTGATATTTGACAAAGGAATCAAGAACATAAATAGTTTCTTCAATAAATAGTGCTGAGAAAAAACCGCATCCCCATATGTAGTAGAAAGAAACTAGAATCCTATCCCTCACCATATACATAGATCAACTCAAAATGGGTTAAAGACTTAAACATAATACTAGAAACTACAAGATTGCTAGAAAATAACAGAAAGGGAATATTTCAGGACATTGCTCTAAGCAAAGGTTTTATGGCTAACAATTCAAAAGCACACACACAAACAACAAAAATATACAAATGGGACTTCATTAAACTAAAAAAGGTTTTATCCAGGAATAGAAACAACAGGAATAGAAACAACAGAATGAAAAGACAACCTGTTGAGTGGTAGAAATTGTTTGCATAACATTCTTCTGAAAAAGGACTATTATTCTAAATATACAAGGAGCTCAAAACAATTAGTAATAATAGTTATATGTGTATATATATAATATATTATATATTATATATATATAATATATTATATATATTATATATATATATAATATATATATATATATATATTGGCAAAGGACACGAGTAGACAGCTTTCCAGGGAAAGCATACAAATGACCAAGAAACATATTGAAAGTTGCTCAGCATTACTAATCATCAGGGAAATGCAAATTGAAACCACAATAATGTATTATTTTACCCTATTTACAATGACTATTATCAAAAAGACAAAAAATAAATGCTGGTGAGGATTCAGAGCAGGGGGAAAGCTTTTGTACATTGTGGAAATGTAAACTACTACAGTTATTATGAAGAATAGTATGAATGCCTTTCAAAAAACTAAAAACCAGAATCAATATATGATCCAGCAATACAATTGTGTTTTCATCCTAAGGAGAGGAAATCAGTCTATCAAAGAGATACTTGCACCTCCATGTTCTTTGCAGTACTATTCACAATGGTTAATATATGGAATCAATCTAGATGTTCATTAATGGATAAATGAATAAAGAAAATGTGCTATATGTTCATAATGGATTGCTATTCAGACATAAAAAATCAAGCAATTCTATTATCCATGGTGCTTCCTGCTAGGTAAGTCTATGCAAACCTAGCTCTAATGTCTCAGGAAACTGGAAGACCAAAGAAAGAGCTTGAATGCTTTAGTTTATAAAAAATAAACATTTAATAGGGACTTATAAACAGAATTCATGTATGTTTCTTGGGCATCATCAAATGAGTTTATGGATCACCATACCTTTACCCCTGACCCAAGACTTATATACCACAGGGAAAGAGTGATTCAGAAAGGATGCGTAGGACAAATGAAATACAATAGCATCAAGATTATTTGACCTGAGCGCAGAATTTGCAGTAAGTACCTGCTCTTATACAAACAGTGATAAATGCATGAGAAATCTTAGCGGACTTCCCAGAACTGGGTTTAATCAGAAGTCAAAATGCCAGGTTAGTATGCAAGAGGGAAATGCTTTAGACTCCACACATGTAACATGAATGAACTTGGAGGACCTTATGTTAAGTGAAATAAGTCAGGCATAGATAGATAAATACTATATATTCTACTCATATGTAGGGGTTTTAAAAATTCCAAGTTCATGCAAGTAGAGAGTGAAATTGTAGGAGTTGAAGGTTAGGAGGGACAGGGTGGAGGAGAATGGAGAGAGGTTGATTGAGAGATACAAAATTACAGGGAGGTAGGAGAAATGAGTCTAGTGTTCTACAGCACTGTTGAGTAAATATAGCTAACAATAATTTATTATATATTTTCAAAGAGCTAGAAAATTTTGAATATTCACAACATAAAAATAAAAGAAATATTTGAGATGATTAATGTGCTGGTTCTCTGAGCCAAACATTACACATTGTATACATGTATTAAAATATTACTCTGTATTCTATAAATATGTACAATTGCTATGTGTCAACTAAAAATAAAAGGGAAAGAAAGAAATTTTCTGGCAATATGCATGAGAAAATATGACTTACCTACATGTTGTTATTTATTATTCTCCAACAGATAAGTTTAGTTCTTTATTTGTGTTTATTCTTTAATGATCTTAACACACTCTGCTATAATCATATATTAATATTTCTAATACTGCTAAATAAAATGCAAGCCAATTCTATTCTGCTTAAACTCGTACATCATGGCTAATTGGGTAAAATATCATTAATAATAGAAGAAGCATTGCATGTATAAATATTTTGATAGATTAATTCACAAATGAAATACTTCCAAAGAATATATTATTTTTCATGTTTTTACATGAAGACAAACTTAAGTAGAGGCAAACATCCTAATAAACGCACAATTTTTACATTAGAAAACAATTGGCTTTAGTTCATTCTATTGACAAAATGGTTCATTCATCCTAGAGCAAATATATTATCTTTTAGTTAAAACATGACTGAAAAAATAAATGATCAAGGAGGAGATAATTAAATCAGCCAGGATGTCTTATCAAATGAGCCATGAAAATTGTTGCATGGCACTCATTCAGTTGGAAACACCATTGAAAATGCCTCCCCTTTCACGCTATTAAATGCTCACTGTTCACTAAGGATGCCCAGGCTTGTTCTCAGCATCCGCAACAGTGTTCTGTCTTTTCTTAAGGGAGGCAACATAACATTGATAAAGGAAAACATGTGAAAGTTTCTCAACTTTTCCAAAGCCTCAATTTCCTCATCTATGAAGCCTAAATACATTTACTATCTCAGTAATACATTTGCTATCTCAGTTATTTTTACAATAACATTAACATTGAGTTTCACACAAAGCCTAGCAACTAGTAAGAGCTGGCAAAGATTTGTCATTTTTTTGTTTCGCTTGTACACTCTATTTTTCTTAGATATTGAAACAGCTATTTGCCCTACTATAAACAAAACTGACCACAACAAAAGGATCAAGATAAGATTCATCTCTGGGAAAAACATGGGAGATTGGTGTGCATCACCTCTCACATGCATAAATGAAACTAAAAAATGATAAATCCATCGAATATCAGTGTTCTATACTTTGGGATTCTTAATCAATTTTGATAACAAACATTCTCCAGGAAAGAAACAGGACACAATAGAATAAAGAAGAAGCCATCTATCTATCATTTAAATTTAAAATGCTTTACCTGATCTGAGAATCACTATATTCTCTCTAATTGTATACATACATGCACACAGACACACACGCTCACACATATTATGCCAGACTGTGAAATTTCAAAACATATACAGATTTCATTTTTACCAAATTAGTTTTCTTATATATAGCATATATCCTGGTAGGTACCTGAAACCAGTACAAAAAAATATGTAAAATTAGCCAAGTGTGGTAGTGCGTGCCTGCAGTTCCGGCTACCTGGAACACTGAGGTGGAAGGATCGCCAGAGCCCATCAGGTTGACATTGGGGTGGCCATGAGTGTACCACTGCACTCCAGCCTGGGAGACAGAGTGAGACTCCAACTCAAAAAAATAAATAAATAAATTAATTAAAAGAAGAATTAAGCAATCATTGAATTCTCCCAAAACTTATTTTTTTTATATTTCAAAAATTTTATATCTTTTATTGAGGATGGTCTTTCCAAATTCAGATTTTAAAAAAAAACTTTTAATTTTAAAGATGTGGAGTACAATTCAGGGTTATGTATACAGATATTTATTATGCGGGTTCACTTGATGAAATGTACCCCCCTTTTCCAGGCATTCCCCCTACTGTCAATCCTGCCTCCCTGGCCCCCGACCCCTTGCATTTTCCCACTACTGCCAATAGTTTTTTTTTATAGTATTACAATAGCTGTTCAAGGTCCTGCTTATGAGTGAGAAGATGTGATACTCAGTTCTTTGTTTCTGTGAAAGATCGCTCAGTATTATAGACTTTAAGTACATCCAGGTTGCTGCAAAGCTCATAATTTTGTTCTTCTTTATGGCTGCATAATATTCCATAATGTATATGTACCACATTTTTTTATCCAGTCCTGATTTGATGGGCAACACGGTTGGTTCCATGTTCTTTCTAATATAAACAATGCTTCGATAAACATACGCATGCAGGTAACTTTTCTATAGACTGTTTTGAGTTCTTCCAGGTATATTCCCAGTAGGGGGATTGTGAAATTGTATGGAAGGTCAGTTTTTAGATCTTTTAGGAATTGCTACACTGTATTACACAGAGGCTGTACTAGTTTACACTCCCACCAACAGTGTAGAAGTGTTCACTTTTCGTTACATCCTCTCCAAGATCTGTTATTTTTTGAGTTAATGATGATGGCCAACCTGACTGGAGTTAGGTGGTATCTCAATGTAGTTTTAATTTGCATTTCTTTGATGACTAGTGAGGCTGAGCATTTTTTTTTTATATCTATTGGCTGCTTGTTTGTCTTCTTTTGAGAACTGTCTATTCATTTCTTTTACTCACCTTGTAATGGGCTGTTTGTTTTTTTCTTTTCAGCACATTTGAGTTATTTGTAGATCCTAGATGTTAGGCCTTTGTCAGACATACAATTGGCAAATATTTTTTCCCAGTCTGTGGGTTGTCTCCCTGCCCTCTTGATGGTTTCTTTGGCTTTGCAGAAGCTTGACTGTTTGATGAGCTCCCATTTTTCTATCTTCTCTCTTATTTCATGGGCACTTGAGGTTTTGATCAGGAATTGGTTGCCAGTTCCAATTTCCATAAGGGTGTCTCCTGCATTTTCTAAGGTTCTATTTTTGACATTTTACATTTAGGTCTTTGATCCATTTAGAGTTGATTTTTGTGTATGGTGACAGGTAGGGGTCTTTTTTTAATCTTCTGCATGTAGTCAGCCTGTTTTCCCAACACCATTTACTGAATGTGTTCTCTTCTCCCCAGTCGTTGGTGGTGGAGCGTTTATTGAAGATGACTTGGTTGAGAAATTGAGGTTTTGGTTCTGGAATCTCTATCCAGTTCCATTGGTCTATATGCCTGTTCTTGTACCAATACCAGGCTATTTTGGTTATTGTAGCTTTATAAAAAAGTTTAAAGTCTGAGAGTATGAGATCTCCCCTTTAGTTGTTGTTGTTTCTTGTTTTTTTCTGAGGATTGTTTTGGCAATTTGTGGTCATTTATGTTTCCATCTGAATTCCTGTGTGGTCTTTTCCAGGTCTGAGAAGAATGCTGCTGGTAATTTAATGGATATTGTGTTAAATCTGTAGATTGCCTTGGGTTGGGTGGACATCTTAATGATGTTGACTCTTTCAATCCATGAGCATGGAATATTTTTCCATTTATTTGTGTCAGCTTTGATTTCTTTGAAAAGTGTTTTATAGTTTTCATTGTAAAGGTCTTTCATTTCTCTAGTTAGGAGATGCCAAGGTATTTGGTTTTTTTCCTGGTTATTATGCATGGGAGTGTGCTTTTTATTTGGGTTTCTGTTTGTTTATTGTTGGTGTAGAGAAATGTGTCTGTCTTTTGCACATTTATTTTATACCCTGAGACTTTGCCAGTGTCCTTTATCAGTGCAAGGAGGTTTTTGACAGATCAGTGCAAGAAGGTTTTTGACAGGTTTTCGAGGTATAGCATCATGTCATCTGCAAAGAGGAATAACTCTTTTCGTATTTGGATAACGCTGAACTCCTTATCTTGTCTGATTGCTCTAGTTGGGACTTCCAAAACTATGCTGAAAAGAAGGAGTGAGAGTGGGCATTCTTGTCTTGTTCCAGTTTTCAGGGGAAATGGTTGCAATTTCTTTGTTTAGCAGTATGCTGGCTGTGGGTTTCTCATAGATAACTTTTACTATTTTGAGGTATGTTCCATCCATGCCTAGATGTTGGGTGATATAGTCCTCTAACTTCAAGAAGATTTAATTTATTATAATAGTTTCTATTATTGTTGTTGTTCTTGAGGAAGATAAAATGGAATTAAGAATATATAATTGGCTGGGCGTGGTGACTGCCTATAATCCCAGCACTTTGGGAGGCCGAGACGAGAGGATTGCCAGAGCCTGGGGTTCAAGATCAGTCAAGGCAACTTGGTGAGACCTCATTTCTACAATAAATCACAGAAACTAGCCGGGCATGGTGGCATGCGTCAGCAGTTTCAGCTACTTGGAAGGCTGAGACTGAAGGATCACCTAAGCCCAGCAGGTCAAGGTTGTGGGAGTCGTGCATGTGTTACTGCTCTCCAGCCTGGATCACAAGAGTGAGACTCCAACTGAAACAAAATTAAAAAAAAAAGAATGCATAAATAATGTAACAATGCAGGGTCACATGCTTCATGTTAGGGCCTCTATGGTCTTCTATGAATATGCCTTAACTTAGATATATAAGTTGAAATTTACAAACAAATAGGAGTTAGAGAAGTGAAGAATAATGGTAAGGAAGTATGAAATAACTCAGGCAAACAATGTAATAAGGTTAAAGTTCAAGAGGTAATAGTTTGGCATATGCTTACTTACATCAAATTCATAGAACACTTTATATAATGTAAGAAAATTTATTTTGATACATTTTTAGGGTAGCAAACTGTAAAGACATTCAAAATATATTGTAAATATATTTTGATTTTAACTCTAAATAAATGAGAGTAATTGCAGTTTTGAACATCTGTGTGACACATTAAAGATTTTTGTGATAGGTGTATAATTATTTTTCAGTCTTGCTATTTGCTTTTTAAAAATTAGCATAAAATGTAAGAAGTCATATTGGGAGCAGTGAACATACACAACACTTTAAAGAAGACAAATATTTGAATAGTAAAGCAGTAGATCTCAACAACATAGAGAATAGACTGGGGGTTACCAGAGATGGGGACATGTGAGGCAGTCGAAAAACAGAAATTGGTTAATGTGTTCAAAAATGCTGTTTGATAGGAGAGATAACCTAGTGTTATATAGATCAGTAGTGTGACTATAGTTCACAATAATATAGAATGTATTTGAATATTGCTGGAATAAAATAATTTGAATGTGTCTAGCATAAACAAAAGAAATATTTAAGGTGATGGATAACTCAATTGCACTGATTTGATCTTTACAAATTATATGAATTTATTAAATTATCCCTTGTACTTCTAAATTATACCTCTTATAGATTAATCGAAAAATAAAAGTAGTGTTACAATGGAGAGCAGAAAAAAAGAAAGCTGTATTTGAAGAGTGGTAGGATTATGAAAGTTAGAATAAATATACTAAACACCCTTTGTCTTTAAAGACCATTATCTTGTGACATGCCAAACAAAAAAATCTGAAATTTCAACAGTACCAAAATTTAAACCAAAATCTTATTATATTCTGGGAATTATATTGGGAATGAGCGGGGCAGATCATACATACAACTGTCAGCATTAAACATTTCAAATTCTCAAGCATTATGATTTCTAGATCTTTCATATTTAAAATATAGCTTTGCCAGTATAGAATAATTGGATGAGTCACAGAAAATAATAGTATAATTATAATTTATTACAGTTGTTGCTCATTTGATTTTTTAATGATGTTCATCAGTATACCCTCAAACCTGAAAAGTAACCTTGATCTGGTCCATGTATTTTTCCCTATTTATAATCAGAGAAAGGGAGAAATAGTATTATGACTAGCAATTCATTGTATCATCTGTCTCACTTATGCAGTGAGAATAAATGCTTTTGTACGCATTGCTTTTTTACACACTGTGTATGAAGAGGGTTATTCTTTCCCAATTGTTAAATAACTCAAAAGGACACCAGGTTTACCTGAAGCCTGGGACCAGAGAAGGCTTCAGGTGGTTTCCTAGTTTCCAGCTACATTGTACATCTGCTAACACACCTAAGGCAAGTTTAAATTGGTTATGGTTCATCTAGCTGTTGTACACAACCTGTGTCAAGCACCAAATAATCTCAACAGAAGCTCCAAGGTTTAGGAGCAAAATAATGCCCTTTTTGAAAATTTACTGCTCCACTTCTGAAGAATAGTTATTACTTTTGGCTCTCATTATTCAGCAAATATCTAATTATGGAACTTCAAGTAACTATATAACCCAAGGTTTTATTACAAATAAGTGCATTCTTAATATCAAGTCAAAATGTAAAACATGCAAGCATATTATATCATCACAAAGGACCATGTCAAAAGAAATTTTTGTCATACTAGTATTGCTTTTCAGCACTTATCTATAGATAAATGGTGTGCTTTTTCTGTGAATATCTGTTGAAGGAGAAAATAATTTGATCATAGTTTGTGGATAGTTCTGTATATATGATGGCATTCTTCAGATGTGAATAGGTATGGAAGCACAATGGTGTCCTAACTATGTTCATGAGTAGCCCTGGGGGCCAACAAAAGAAGAAAACCAGTATGTTTTAAAACCAAGTCACAAAGTAAGTCATGAAAGCAGATTATATCATCACTTCAGCCTCCTAACAGAAGAAAAACACAGTTCCACTTCTGAAGATTACTTCTTGCTTCTAGCTCCAGGTAGTCAACAAAACTCTGATTATGGGACTTTAGAGAACCACATAATATAAGGTTTTCATATATAAGGTTTTCATTAGAAACTAGGGCCGCAATTTTGCTGTATTTTCTTCCAAAGGGTGAAAATAAAAATATATCTGTAGAATTCATCAGTAAAGCTATCAGGTCCTGGACTTTCATTTGTTGTTTGATTTGCAGTTACTGATTCAATATCCTTATTTGTTATTGTTCTGTTCAGACTTTTTATTTTCCTATGATTCAGTCTTGATAAGTTGTATGTTTCCAGGAATTTATTCCTTTCTTCTAGGTTATGATATTTGTTGGTGTGTAACAGATCTTAGTATTCTCCTATGATCCTTCATATTTCTGTGATATCAGTTCTTATGTCTCCTCTTTCATTTATGGATGTATTTATCTGAGTCTTTCTCCTTTTTCTTATTCTATCTTAAGTGTATATGTAACTTAGTACTTGTTTTTTAAAATCTTTTTACAAAGTCAACACTTCGTTTTATTGTTCTCTAATTTTTCTAATTTTTATTATTTCCGCTTTTATTTCTGTCATTATGTTATTTCTTAGTTTGTTCTTCTAGTTTCTTGAGGTGTAAAGTTAGGGTGTTTATTTGACATATTTTGTTGATGTAGAAATTTATTGCTATAAATATCTTTCTTAGCACTGCTTTTTACTATATTCTATGCTTTGGTATGTTATACTTTTATTTTTGTCAACCTCAAGGTATTTTGGTTTTTTAATTTGATTAATTAATTGTTTTTATGTTTTGAAGAAAAAAATTGTTCTTTGACATATTGTTTAGGAGTGTTGTTCAATTTTCACATATTTATAAATTTTCCAATTTTTCTTTCATTATTAATTTCTAATTTTATACCATTATAGTTGGAAAAACTATGTGGTATGATTTCAATCTTCTTAAATGTGTTAAAACTTGATTTCCGATCTACAATATCATAGGTAATGTTTGATGTGTGCTTGAAAAAGGTGTGTATTCTGCTACTATTGGATGGAATGTTCTGTATATGTCTGTTAGATTAATTGTTCTAAAGTGTAGTCCAAGTCCAGTGTTTCCAAATTGATTTTTCTGCCTGGATATACTATTCATTCTTAAAAGTGAGGGAATTAAAAAATCTTACTATTATTGTATTGTTATTTATTTTACCCTTCGGATCTATTAATATTTTCTTAATATATTTAGGTTATATGATGTTTGAAGCATATATATTTACAATTGTTATATCATCTTGATGAATTGATTGATTTATATATCATTTATTATATAATGACCTTATTTGTCCTTATTTATAGTTTTGACTCAATGTCTACTTAGTCTGATATAACTATCCCTACTCTCATTTGGTTTTAATTTGCGTAAAATAACTTTTTTTCCAGTTCTTCACTTTCAGTTTATGTATGTCTCTAAAGCTAAAGTGGATCACTTGTAGGCAGCATATAGTTAGGTCTTCTTTTCTTTTCTTTTTTTTTGTAATCAATATTTTTTATTATGATATTGTGGAGTACAGTTAAGGGTTAGGTAAACAAATATGCTTCATTCAGGCACCCTTGTTGATAAGAGGTGTCTCTCCGCCCCCAGGCAGATATTTACTACAGTTAATCCCATCTCCCTTCCCCTCCCCCCCATAGTTTCCCACCACTGTTAGTCATTTTCTTATAGTATTA